>NC_081240.1:1934181-2124181 GCF_902713425.1 Acipenser ruthenus | reverse complement strand
ATTTTTGCTGTTCAATCTTTTTCAAGTTACTGTTTTTGTAATGGTAAAGCCACAAAATTGGACAGGTGTTTCAGCATAAAACATAGAATATTTACTAACTGCGGAATGCTGTACAGTACCAGTAATTCCAACATGCAGCTTATTAAAGGGAAGTGCTAAACAAACAATAACATGTACAAAAATGTAATAATATGACTTGCTTATTGATAGATAGATATATTGACATATGTATGTTAACAGTAAAATAGTCCGTGCTCGGATTTGTTTTAAATGTAGTGTTGGATTCTAAAGAATGTTTCTCACGTTTTGTCATCAGACTGCTGAGCTCAGTTATCACAGCAAAACCAGCTGCTATGAGACTTTTGGAAAGTAAACGCTCACTCTAGCAGGTCAATGATTGGTGCTGATACGTTGAAACAATAAGCACCCGCCTTCACATGGCAATGCTTAGGGCTAATTGGATGAAACACTGAGGGGCTTGTTTACAAAAGTGCACGTAAAGTAGTGAGCCTAACGTGTGGGATAAATCTAAATTTACTAACGGAGAACACATTCATTTATATGCACAGTATTTGGCTTGCACTGAATTTAGTGCGAGCAATAATGCGCACCATAATGTCCCAGACTACACGTGACCACCTTCATATAAAAGCCCCAGCAGTCCAGGCGTATTTTTTGGTAGCTTATTGTGAAAGCTGGAGGTGGCTTACATTGACCGAAAATGAGTAATCAAGACACAGCTAAATGACATACTTTAAAATAAGTTAATACTCTAAAGCAGGGGTGTCAAACATACGGCTCGCTGGGGCAATTTTTGGCGGCCCGCCAGTTAGTTTTTAAAATTGATGTACTGTATCGTTTTGGAATTCTTCTTTTAAATAACCCGCCTCTTTAATATAACACACGTATTCAATATGTGCAGTCTGCATTGTATGAGTAACCATTAAGCCAATCACAGCTCACAGAGGAAGTAGAATAGCCAATCAAATGGCGCACATGATCTGTTTCCTCACACACGTGTAACAGCACAGCACACATAGTTTTGACTAGGATAGCGAAGCAAAGGCTTGTTTAAACTATTTATTTTACTTTGTGTAAAATATAAAATCAGTAGCCAATCAGAGTAGTTGGAGATGTCACAGAAGCGAAAGGTGGGGGCGGAACGCAGAAGATTCGAAAATTGTTAGCCAGATTATTATTTCATTGAATAATTGACGGCAAGGCAATATGTCTGATTTGCAGTGCAATGGTTGCAGTTATGAAAGACGGATTAAAACATCCAACGTCGCTATGATACGCAGCGCAAAGGTTTTTCTGAAAATTAGAAGAAAAAATGAAAGTGCTGTGGATACCAGTTTTATTGTTAGCAAAGAGATTGCATGGGCTGCAACATTTTTCACATGGTGAATTTGTTAAAAGGTGCATGCTTAAAACAGTTGATGTCCTATGCCCTGAAAAAATTGAAAATTGTTTCTAACACGGTTGCTGAGCGTATTGCCGAAATGGCAGGTAATAACTTTAATGTTGTTGAAGAGCTTTGAAGTTTCAGCATGAACAGCACAACCACAGGAAAGGAAACTTTTTAACTTCAAGAAGCCATGGAAAGTGCAGAATTACTTTGGAAGAAACTAACTGGGATTACAGCACAGGGTGCGCCATGTATGACTGGGCCAAAGAGTGGACTGGCTAGCAGAGGACTGGAAAAAAATAAAGAAAGAAATGCAGAAGTACCAATTGTCTTACACTGCATTCTGCATCAACAGGCATTATGTAAAAAAATTGTAGAATTAGAACAATAATGAGCATTATCAAGTGTGCGAGAAAAGAAGTGCCTGGACAGAAGGCATAAAAAGGTACATTTCATAGTGGTACGGTTTACTAAATCACATTTTCACAGCTTGCCAGTATCTTTTTTTTTTTTTTTCCGTGCTGTCAAAAACGTTTTGGAATATGTTAAATATTGAGACTTCGCATTATATACTGACAGTTTTTTTTTCTGTTTGAGATTTCCATTGAAAGTAAAATACTCTTCTATTTCCTCCATTATATTACATTTGTGAGATTGAGTTTTTTTTTTGTCAGCATTCTAAGAAAGCTACTTCTAGTTATATCTGACTATTTATGTAGTATAAAATACATTAAGTAATATGTTGATTTAATTTATTGAAACCTGCATACTTATAATGACTAGGAATTGTGCAGTGGGGGTAATGTGTTTTGTGTAAATAATATATTTGAGTATATACAATTTCTATATACATTTTCAGGTATATTATGATGTGTAATTTGATTTATTTATTTTTATTTATTTTTATTTATTTTTATTTATTTATTTATTTATTTATTTATTTATTTATGATGTGGCCCACCAAGTGAACAGTCTTAATATAAATGCCCATGCTGCCAGATGAGTTTGACACCCCTGACATAGACTTTTTCCTTTTTAAATAATAATAATAATAATAATAATAAACTTTATTTTGTATAGCGCCGTTAAAAGCAATCATGTCAGAGCGCTTCACAATTTATAGTACAGAATTAAACACATTTTCATAACCAGAGTAATTTGCAAGATGTATTTTTCGCGTTAGTGAATCTCTGAATCAAACGAAGAAGTAAACTGAATGAACCAAACTAATCGAGCCAGTAAAAAGAATCAAACTGCACATCACTAGTTTTCAGCCCAGAAAAAGAGGTTTAAATAAAGTTCTCATTCTAACGTCCCCTTTCTGCCACGAAAAAAAAGGGTTTAAAGTTTTGGGTATAATACTGCTGTGCTTTTTCAGCCGAGATACACTGTGAAGCCTAATAATCTCGCAGAAATAGTCAAACTTTTTTTTTTTTTTTTTTAAACAGCGTTACATACAGTTCACCTTTAAGACTAGTGCTATTCGTCCATTATTTTTCTTTTTAAATGCAGTTAAGAAAATATTCCTTAATGAAAGGCCGACCGAACAAACTAAACAAGCTGAGCATTTTTAATGTTTCATGCGATGCTGCAGATTCACTTTGTTTAAAAGAAAAAAGTCAAATAATTAAGTAATTATGCTGTTAATTTAAATAAACTATCAGATTTTTTTTACAAAAAAAAATGCGTACAGATGTGTTGGTCAAAAAATCCAGAATGTGGGGAAATTACACCACAGTCACCGCACTGGTATTGTCCCTCCACCATTTTGAAACGCACACAGAGTCAGCTCCTCAGAGTGTTAGCTAACGTTACGAAGTGCTCTCGGCGTGCAGGTTGTTCAATAGAAAGCGCCACGTAACGCTCTGGAGCGCTCTGCCTGTTGAACGCACCCCTGCTTTCCATACGCACTATTCCTCGCTCACTTTAAGGTGCACACTACAATTATCGTCCTTTTGTAAATGCAGTGTTAATTATTCAGAGTGGGGTGCCTCATTTAAACACATTATCATGCATTACCATACAAATCACAGATTCATTCCAGTTACCATAGTGTGGCACAATAAAATGAGTGCACCATAATATGCCCACTATTTTGCGCGATAGTGAATAAAATTGTAATAGTAAATAAGACAATCGTGAACGTGCACACTAATTTCAATTATCGTGCACCATAAAGTTTAGCGCCCTTTCGTGAATGAGGCTCTAAATGCCAGCCCTCACACAGCAATGCTAATTGGTTGAAACGGCTGATTCGTGACAATGTTACAGGCAGTGCAGATCAGTGCTCATACATTAACAGTTGTGAGTTCAAACTTCTTGTGATAAAACTTGATGCGCCAATGTCTCCCGCTGCACCCCCCCCGCCCCGCGTTACAGCGAAAGAGCACTCTACCTAAATATATATTATTAAATGAATGTGAGTTTAAATTATTAGTAAGTACACACGTTTTGATATGAAAGCTGAACATTAATATCAGCAAAGAACAACTAAGTTACACATTTTTAATGAAAAAAAAAATTATAGCCAACTTTTTCACTAAAGAAAAAGCAGTCTTATGTAATTTTGAAATGCCAGTTTTTAGTGGGAACTGAACTTGTTCATGGCCCCACAGCAACATTAACCTAATTTTTTTATTCTAAAGCCAAACAGTTTAATTTTTAATAATGTTCTGATACTCTCTCTTCCTTACCTTTTTTTCTTTTAATAGTTTTATACTCTCCCTTCAGATATTTTTGCAAGTAATACATACAAAACATATGCCTATATTTAGGTATTAGTATTTCGTGCAATCGTCTCTCCTGACCGTGTGTCGAGTTCACATTCACTTAATGTTTTTTCCTGCTGTCGGCTAACATTAGCCACGGTGCAGACCTTGGGTCAAACCACTATGTTCGTGTAGGGAGAAGTTATTGTGATTGTTTAAAAATGTGGCCCATCCTCAGAAATCATTTCCATTTTTATATTTTATTTTAAACCCAAACACAACAAGTTATAATACATATATAATGAATGAAAAAAGTGGAGGGGAAAAATATAGTTTGACCCCCCCCACCATATGCAAAGTTGGGGGGGCACGTCCCCTGACTCATGGGTTAGGCGCTTATGGACAGGATTGATGCCAAAAGGGGTCATCGGCCACTATCCAGTGGTGCAGGAGTAATAAACAGTGGAGGAGGTGGAGATGATGTGTGGCCAGGATAGTTTGGAAGGTAAGTTAATCTTAAATTGGAAACAATGTAAAAAAAAAAATCAATAATTTGTAAATAGCAACACACCACTCATCGTTTGGAGATGTTGTCACGCTATTCTCTCGTATCAAAACACTAACAGAATGTATTCTTTGTGAAGCTGGGGAGTTGGGGTACAAGTGGTCCCCTTATTTTATATATCGCAAATGAGTACCTAGCAAGGGTGTGGAAGTATTGGAAGAAAATCTAATATGAACTAGTGCTGTTATTGCTATTAGTAATAACATTAAAGTAAACTGTTAGTTTGAAATAAAAATTAGACAACGGTTAATGGAGATTTTGGGGCTTTAATGGCCTCTACGAGTATTAACCTGGCTTACAATGTTAAATTCAAAGAAGGTTGTACGTTTATGATCACATGCTTTTGGAGAGGAACAGCATTACACTTTCTTTCCTCTTTTCCTTTGTTTAGCTTCTTCGGAGAATGAGAAGGCTTTCCGGTGCTGTCCACAAGTGTCGTGTTTCTTTGTTTCTCCCACACCGGACATCATTCTCATCATTAAACACCAAGCACATGTATGTACAAATACAACCAAGAAAGGAAACAAAAAAGCAGAAGGCTTATCATTGCATTACATTTTGATAGCTAACTTGCAATGTATTTATTTTTGTATTTTTATTTATTTTTGTATTTTTAATTTCCCTCATTATATTGTCACCCTGGTTATACCGCCAGTTCGGAACATGTCTCATAATTGGCGATGTAAAGACCGGGGGACTGTATAATTAAAACAGTTGCATGCTTATGTTTTGCTTTGTATAACTGTGTTTTCATTGTGTACATATAGGAATACCAAGGAAGAGAAGGCCAGGTAAAGATATGGCATATTTAAAGGAAAGCGTCTGCAAGCGTATTCATTGACAAGAAAGCATGATTGAAATGGAGAGAGAAAGAGGAATGAAGGGAGGAACAGAGGAGGAGGAGGGAAAGAGAGGAACGGAGGAGCGAGATAAGCCACCGGACCTTTCAATGGAATGTTCTGCAGTGTTTTACGACAACTTGCAGCTGCTGTCAGTAACAGAAAAAAAATTATTGATGTTCAATTATTATATGAATTATTTTCACACGTGGCAGACATTACAACCAGAGAGGTTTCGCTGGGTGAAGACTACATAGATAACCAAATGTATGTTTGCATACAGGAATATTTGTTGGTGCTGTTTTAAAGAAAATAAAGTTCTCTCATTTATTAAAACTCGGTAAAACACCAATTTGTTCACATACCATTTTGTGCATTAAACTAAAAAAAACACCACTTTTTTCACATGTGGTAGACATTAACACAAGTACTAATGTATAGACACTGTATATAGTTATCTAAAAGTTTGTACATAGTATTACGTTTTTGTTGCTATTTAAAGAAACAAAAGCTGTAAAGTTCTGTTCAATACATTACAAAGCAATAAAACAGCAGTTTAGTCACATAACATTTTGTGTGTTCTGAATGGTTTTGTTTCAGGATACTGAAATAGAAACATCTACAACAGTGTGCACATGTATTAGAACACCCCATTGCTTCTGTATTTTACTGGACTCGATGCTTGACAAAATTAACAACTGTACAAAAGAAAGTCTGGATCCAACTTCAAGAAATATGGAAGCAAATGGCACCGGAGATTTTGAGAAAGTACACAGACACCATGCCAAAAAGATACCAAGCTGCTATTGATGCCAAAGGGGGGCATTCTAAATATTAGCATTAAAGACACTTTCAGATATAGCTCTGTTTTTAGGTTTGAATTTGCTTCATGTTTGCAAAAATGATTAACTGATTTCTGTAGTAAATGAATACATTTTGCGTGCAAAGCTCAATAAATGACAGATCTTGGGGTGTTCTAATACATTTGCACACTACTGTACTCTGAGGGAGAAAAACATTTTCTTATTTTCTGAGCTGTTCCAATTTGTGTTTCAGCAAAAGCATATGGAGGAGCATTTAAAGAGTAAATAGTGTTCTGAAAATGATAACGTTACACATCCCCACGTGTTGCTACAACTGTTTAAATAACATACCTGTCATTTTTCTTTTAATTGTTGACATCCTGACACATTCTTACACTTAAGTCTGTTTCAAAGCTCTTTTCAAATTGTCCGCTCTAGTGCACTGATAGTATCAGGATTATTGCCCACATTGTCAAACAGGTAACTGCAATAATGTGGTACGGAACAGAAAAGCCAGAACACTGGAGCTCTTAATGCAGTAATTTAGAGACAGATCTCAAACCCCAGTGCACTAGAGCGGACATTTTGAAAAAAGCTTTGAAACAGACATTAAAGTTACAAGGGAAAAATGTTATCCAGATATTAACAACGAAAAGAAAAATTGCAGGGACATTATTTAAACAGTTGAAGCAACACGTGGGGGGCGTGTAATGCTATATTTTTCAGAACCTCGCTGATTATTCTTTAAAGACTGGCAGCCACAGTTCAAATAATCTTTCATTGCATTGTTCAGACATGAATAATGCAGCATGTCATGATCGTTGTTGAAAGAAAAATAACAAGTTTAATACATAACAAGTAAATAAAAGAGTTGGTAAATAACGGCACTGTGTTTACTTCTACACCACTGACGAAGGGCTTTGTCCGAAACATCCTGAAATAAGTGATTTTTTTCAACCATTTAAACCTTTTGTGGTTTTTCAGAATGGTTGATAAAATAATAATAATAATAATAATAATTTCTTTCTTAGCAGACGCCCTTATCCAGGGCGACTTACAAGATATCACATTATTTTTACATACAATTACCCATTTATACAGTTGGGTTTTTACTGGAGCAATCTAGGTAAAGTACCTTGCTCAAGGGTACAGCAGCAGTGTCCCCACCGGGGATTGAACCCATGACCCTCCGGTCAAGAGTCCAGAGCCCTAACCACTACTCCACACTGCTGCCCACTACTCCAAAATGTCTGCGGGGAATGTTAAAATCTGCAGCAACATCTTTATTGTATTCACCACTTTCAACACTTCCACTGTTTGCAAGGATAATGCACGTTTTTGCAATGCTTCAATGGAAATGGCATTGATGACTCAAAATGCATCATAGGATCAGTAGTCCCAAAACAGCACTAAAATACAGAACAGAGGTGCTAATCTGGATGCTAGTTATTACATTTCCCAATATCCTTTACACTGTTTGAACTAGGGTGATTAGTTTTATTCGGTATTTTCTTTCCTGGGTTGAGGAGGAAGGCTCCAAAATAATTAGCAGACAGAGGACATTTGTGTGAAGTGAATTTGTATTATAAGAATTACAAAGTAATTTACAATAAGCTACTGCTAAGTCTGTCCAGGGCCATGAAGAAAATGTACAATATCAGGAAATCAATCAATTTACTGTGTGATTATATTTATATATATATATATATATATATATATATATATATATATATATATATACACATAATAATAAAAGGTAAAAGAAATTAAGCTAAATACTCTTTTTAATGTTTTTTTTTTTGTTTGTTTTTTTTTTACTATAGAGGCTGACCTTGGTGTAAAGTTTAGATCGAAGATGGATCTCGTCCCCATAAAACAAGAAGTCCTACAAATGCAATATGACCCTGAACAAAACAGCCCTGGTCCAGTTGGACACAGCATTAAACCAGAAGTACCAGAGCTTGACACGTCACTCAAATGGGATCTACCTAGAGGCACTGAGTCTCACTGCGCATTTGGAAGCTTTCAAATACACCAGAGTTTCAGTCAGTTACCCAGCTTTCGGGTAAACCAGCAAACTCACCCAAGACAAGAAGCGTATTCCTGTACCCAGCATGGTTTCTTTCAACTCTCCAGCCACGTGAAGCGCAAAAGAAACCACGAAGGACAGAAAACGTGTCTGTGCCCTGAATGTGGCAAGACTTTCTCTCTTATAAATGAGCTTAAAATACACCTCAGAATCCACACAGGAGAGAAACCCTATCACTGTAGCGAATGTGGGAAGAGTTTCAATCAGTCAGGCAACCTGAAAACGCATCAGCGAATCCACACACAGGAGAAACCGTATCACTGTCCTGAATGTGGAAAGAGCTTCACTCAGATCACAAACCTCAAGAACCACCTGCTGACGCACACAGGAGACAAACCACACCAGTGCACCGAATGTGGTAAGAACTTCACACAGCTTATCAACCTGAAAATACACCAGCGTATTCACACTGGAGAGAAACCGTACTCCTGTAGCGAATGTGGGAAGAGATTTGCACAGCTCAGCAACCTGAAAAACCATCAGCAAAAGCACACAGGAGTGAAACCACATCAGTGTACTGAATGTGGGAAGGGTTTCAGTACGTTAAGATACTTCAAAAAACACCAGCAAAATCATGCAAGAGAGAGAAGATAGATAGCTCTGTGCAGTTTCGTCGGTTCAACAGACAGCATTTTATAATCCACTCTGGCATAAGCCAAAATATTGTATTGTAAGTATTCCAGTAAAAAAAAAAAAAAATCTGAAAAAAGGCAGAATATACAACAGGGTTCATTGCTCCCAAGTAATACAGATTAACAACACTTTGCAGACTTGGATACTCATTTGAAGTAGTTAACTAGCTTTTAAACAAGGGTTAGATCAGTATATTCAGCTCATCATTGGGAGCCATGTTGACGTGGAGTCCGCAGGTTCTGCCCAGCAGCACTGGATGTTAGATGACCTAAGTGCTGCTTGCCATGTCCCATATTTATAAGAAACTATCACAAGATTTCACCTCCACCCTTCTCACTCCCATCCCCCTGGGGTCATGGTTGCTGCAGGTTATACAAAGAGGTTGTTACAGCACTTGCCCCATGTGTGTTCTTAGGGTGTTTTCTGTTCCTGCAATAAAGATTATTGCTTGTTACAAGTTTCTGTTTAACATTTGCTGCTTCCTTACTCAAAATAGTTGCACCTTTGATCTAAATTAAGGTGTTGTTATACATTTTCTCTACAAGGTTAATGCAGTAGGATCCTTTTTATACTGGTTTAACTGAAAGTATGGTATCTCAAAATATGGTTCTACTACATTGTAGTTGCTTTGTTAACATTGGGGCATTATAAATGAATAATATCAGGTACATCATTGTGTCTAAAACACCAAAGTATGGTACTGCACATATACTATCAAAGAAGATTAGTGAAAATTATTGCAAAAACAAAACACTGTAATGCAGTATTTGGCAATTTGCAAAACAGCATTCCAAAAACAGTTCTTGATTTCACAGTCCACGTCAAAGTAGCCCAATAGTTGTTTTTTTTTCCACTGTAAGTGTAAACCCAAAACAGAAATGGCGTTAAAATAAAAGAAGAAGAAGAAGAAAAAGAAAGTCTGCACACAAACAATCTTGTTTCAGCTTTTTTAACGGTACTGAACATGGTTAAACTGGGCAGTTACCTGAAGTGATAGAATGTACATAGTGAAAATGAACTCTTTTTTTTTTATCTGCAACTGAATCCATTCTCTCCTGCTGAGAGCTGAATTTACTGTTTAAGATCCACAATAAAATGTGCATTGATCAGTTTCCATCAGTATCGTTAAGTTGGTAGCAGCAGCATGTGCAAAACTCTCTGTGTCTAAGTCTATTTCTGTGTCTAAGTTTATCTCTGTCTATCTCTCTGTCTAAGTCTAGCACTATGTCTACAGTGAGTCTGTCTCTGTTTAAGTCACTTTCTACGCCAGAAATCCATCAGTTAATAGAGGGGATTAGATATGACATGTTCTACTGTAGTAGGATAATCATATAGGCTAATAAGCTTCACTTTACTTACCTTACTTTGACTGGAACAGTTAGGCATGTCAAATAATTACTTTAGTAGAAACAACAAAGAATCTTACAGGATCAGATTTTAAATACATAAGAATTAAATATTAGGAAAAAGCTTGTATTAAAAAGTAAACTTTAACTTCAAAGAATGTCTGATATGTAAATATTGTTTTCTTATCTCGTCTCTTTTTTATGATGTTTGCAAACAGTCCTGTTGTTCTAATATTGCTGTTTTTTAAATATTTTTTTTTTCTCTATTGCTTAATCTTACTGGCTGTAAATAAATGGCACTTTTCCAAAACCTTTGAGTGACTTATAATCAGACTTACAAGCAGAATTGTATATTGGTCGTATTAGTGAGGTCATTTAATCCAGGTTGTAGTTTTTATTAGGGACTGCAAATGGTGGCTGTAATAAGATCTGGGATCAATTACAATTGTAGTTGAACCTTGGCACACCTGTGTAATTGTATTTGTAATTGTAATTATCATATAATTGATCAATTACATGCCTTTCCAAGCTTAATCATTCGCAGTTCCATGTTGTGTTTTACACTGAGCGAACATTCTTGTATTATGAACCACCTTTCCCATGGGTTTGAAAAAACGTTCTATGGTATGTTTCTGTGTTTGTACCTGCGATTACTGCTGGGTAGAATAGACAGAGTGTTACTTTGTAGTGCAATTGTAACTATAATCGCAATCACTGCAGCATAATTGTAACTGTAATTATAATTGAACAAAATATCATTGGAATTGGAATTTCAACTTCAGCAAACAATTCTGCTGTAATTGTAAATGTAATTGTAATTATAATTGACCCCCAGGCCTGGCTGTAAGCCGTAATATCGGGTTAGCCTTTATATTGAAGGTCTTTTAACATTGAATTCAATGGAAACAAATCTGGATTTTTGTACCGAGATGGCTGTGCATTGTTTGTCCACATAGAATTTTAGAAATCATTGTACATGTAAAGGAGTCACCCTCCTATATTTTCAATGCAAAATGTACCAGTTCAAGTTTGTCTGCGAAATGTATAGTCCTAGGAAGGTTTTATTTTTTCTTTAATTAACCAGATAATTGAAAGAAAATGTCAACTTTAATTGTTTGTTTTTGATCATGCCTTGTAGTTTTTAATCAACTGTTGAACTAACTAAAGACTCTCTGTTTTATCAAAATCAAGTGTGTGTTTATTTATTTATTTAGCCTTTTTTGTTATAGGACAGTTTTACATCAATAGCTCATTGGGCACATACATAATGTTATTTACATTTGAAATAGTGAGCAGATAGGTTTGTTTTTGTTTGAGTAGTATTGTTCCTTGGGATAACAAAATACTGAGCTCAAGTCATGTGATTTCATACAAATGCCAGGTGCTCAGTGTTTGGTATATCAGTTGAGTTAAAATTGTGAAAATGAGTTGATAAAGAATCTGTATAAATAGCCATTTGAAGAGACATGATTTTATTTAACGCAAGAACAGCAAAAGATAGGACCATGTCCCGCTTGAGTAATGAAGCTTGCCTGGTTGCTATCAGCATGAAGGTGGCCTTTCTGAGAGAAGATGCCTGGAGAATGAGATGTTCTGCTTCAACAATCAGCAGACTAGCTCTGTGAGGGACAGGCCATGTCCTGGAAGGCAGAGGGTCACCACAACGGCCCAAGACTGTCACATCCGACTGATCCATCTGCGTAATCATTTTCAGACTGCAGTGGCTACAGCACAAGAAATTCCAGGAAGAAATAACCCACACATCAGCAGAATGACTGTAGCTCGTCGTCTGTATGAAAATGATTTGCATGCTCGGAGGCTGTTCAGGGGTAACAGCTGAGAGATGAAATCGCGGTCTTCTGTGGGCCAGAGAGTGGTGGAGTGTTTTATTCACCAATGAATGCCGTTTTGCCATTGACAGACCTGACAGAAGACAATGTGTGTGAAGATTTCGTGGTGAGCATTATGCTGTTGCATTGTTCAAGCCAACCGGTGGGGCGGTGGAAGTGTGATGATGTGGGGAGGAATCTCCTTTAACACAAGAAAGTCTTTGGTGCAGATTTAGGGCAACCTTACTGCTCAGCAATACATTGATGAAGTCCTTAAGGCAACAGTTTTTCCGTTCTTGCAAGCCAGACAGTGCTAGGATTACAATTGCAGGACTTCAAGAAAACAATGTCAAGGTCTTGCCATGGCCAGCTTTTTCTCCTGATCTGAGTCCAATAGAACATCTGTGGGACCAAATTGACAGTGCCTTCCACAGGAGACAACCGCGAACAGCCAACCTTCAGCAGCTGGCTGCAGCTGCCCAGCAAGAGTGGCGGAACATACAGTACACCCCCTTTCAAAATGTTCACCTTTTGTTGCCTTATAGCCTGGAATTAAAATGCATTACATTTTTTTTTTCATTTATCTACACATCCTACCCCACAACTTCCGAGTGAAAAAAATATTCTAGAAATTTGTAGAAAATTAATTAAAAATAAAAACTGAAATAGCTTGGTTGGATAAGTGTCCACCCACCTTCTAATAGCAATCCTAAATTAGCTCAGGTGTAACCAATCGCCTTCAAAATCACACACCAAGTTAAGTGGCCTCCACCTGTGTTAAATTCTAGTGATTCACATGATTTCAGAATAAATTCAGCAGTTCCTGTAGGTTCCCTCTGCTGGGTAGTGCATTTCAAAGCAAAGACTCAACCATGAGCACCAAGGAGCTTTCAAAAGAACTCCGGGACAAATTTGTTCAAAGGCACAGATTAGGGGATGGGTATAAAAAAAACATCAAAGGCCTTGAATATCCCTTGGAGCACGGTCAAGACGATTATTAAGAAGTGGAAGGTGTATGGCACCACCAAGACCCTGCCTAGATCAGGCCGTCCCTCCAAGGAGAGGCTACCAAGACTTTGCAAGAGTTACAGGCTTTAATGGCCAGTACTCGTCAAAGTGTGCATGTGCCAACAATATCCCAAGCACAAATTTGGCCTGTATGGTAGGGTGGCAAGAAGGAAGCCATTACTCAAGAAAGCCCACCTTAAATCCCGTTCGAAGTATGCAAAAAAACATTCAGGAGATTCTGTAGCCATGTGGCAAAAAGTTTTGTGGTCTGACGAAACTAAAATGGAACTTTTTGGCCTAAATGAAAAGCGTTATGTTTGGCGCAAACCCAACACAGCTCATCACCCAAAGAACACCATCCATACTGTGAAGCATGGTGGTGGCAGCATCATGTTATGGGGATGTTTCTCATCGGCAGGGACTGGGGCACTTGTCAGGATAGAAGGGACCATGAATGGAGCAAAGTACAGAGAAGTCCTTGAGGAAAACCTGCTTCCCTCTACAAGAAAGCTGAAACTGGGATGAAAGTTCACCTTTCAGCATGACAACATAAGAACATAAGAAAGTTTACAAACGAGAAGAGGCCATTCAGCCCATCTTGCTCGTTTGGTTGTTAGTAGCTTATTGATCCCAGAATCTCATCAAGCAGCTTCTTGAAAGATCCCAGGGTGTCAGCTTCAACAACATTACTGGGGAGTTGGTTCCAGACCCTCACAATTCTCTGTGTAAAAAAGTGCCTCCTATTTTCTGTTCTGAATGCCCCTTTATCTAATCTCCATTTGTGACCCCTGGTCCTTGTTTCTTTTTTCAGGTCAAAGAAGTCCCCTGGGTCGACATTGTCTATACCTTTTAGAATTTTGAATGTTTGAATCAGATCGCCGAGTAGTCTTCTTTGTTCAAGACTGAATAGATTCAATTCTTTTAGCCTGTCTGCATACGACATGCCTTTTAAACCCGGGATAATTCTGGTTGCTCTTCTTTGCACTCTTTCTAGAGCAGCAATATCCTTTTTGTAACGAGGTGACCAGAACTGAACACAATATTCTAGATGAGGTCTTACTAATGCATTGTAGTTTTAACATTACTTCCCTTGATTTAAATTCAACACTTCTCACAATATATCCGAGCATCTTGTTGGCCTTTTTTATAGCTTCCCCACATTGTCTAGATGAAGACAGTTCTGAGTCAACATAAACTCCTAGGTCTTTTTCATAGTTCCCTTCTTCAATTTCAGCATCTCCCATATTATATTTATAATGAACATTTTTAATGCCTGCATGCAATATTTTACACTTTTCTCTATTAAATGTCATTTGCCATGTGTCTGCCCAGTTCTGAATGGTGTCTAGATCATTTTGAATGACCTTTCCTGCTGCAACAGTGTTTGCCACTCCTCCTATTTTTGTGTTGTCTGCAAATTTAACAACGACCCAATGCACAGAGTCAAAGCTACACTGGAGTGGATAAGGAACAAAATGGTAAATGTCCTTCAGAGTCCCAGTCAGAGTTCCAACTTAAATGCAATCGAAAATTTGTGGCATGACTTGAACTCTGCTGTCCATCAATGCTCCCCTAGGAACTTGACAGAGCTTGCACAGTTTTCTAAAGAATAATGGTCAAATATTGCCAAATCTAGGTGTGTAAAGTTGGTAGAGACCTATCCCAACAGACTCACAACTGTAATTGCTGCCAAAGGTGCTTGCACGAAGTATTTTGTACTTGTACTTTGCTTGAACAAAAGTTATTGTATTTCTTGCTCTTATTGTATTGTAACACTTGAAATGTATTTGCTTACGATTGTAAGTCACCCTGGATAAGGGCGTCTGCTAAGAAATAAATAATAATAATAATAATAATAATAATAATAATAATAATAATAATTAACTTAGGAGGGTGGAGACTTATCCAGTTATGATCTTTCAGTTTTGTATTTTTAATATATCATTTTTTTCTCAATAAAAACTTTTTTCCCCTTAACAGTGTGGAGTATGGTGTGTAGATAAGTGGAAAAAACCCTCATTTAAATGCATGAAACTCTGAGGCACTGACACAACAAAATGTGAAAAAAAGTTCAAAGGGGTGTATACTTTCTATAGGAACTGTATGTTAGATAATGTTTTCTTTTGAGCTACTACAATTAATGCATATACAGTATCCACCACTTATGCTGTCCAGGGTTATTGTGGGCAGCCATTCATGTCATGCAAATAGCGTTTGCCATTTCCCTTTGATTTCAATAACAAAGGCATCGTTTATACCGTGTTAAGCACGCATATATTTCAGGAAAACTCAGCTGTTTGGATCCTGTTATGTGCCATTCACATACATTTAAATAACAAACACACTGCTTATACTGTAGTAATCGCTCTTACTAATCCACCAATCACCTGTTTTCACCTCGTTACCTTGGCATTAACATAGATTTCAATAAAAAAGGCAGCACTTTACTGTAGTAAAAGCTTGACAGACTGATCAATCAGCTGCTTGCACCTCGGTACTGAGTGATTAGCCCTGTACTGTACCTTGGCTATTTAATCCCTGTACACAGTGTAAAAAAAGAAAAGTGGTGAGCATCAGCACGAAAATTCAGTGTAAATAAAATTTCTCTGTGAGATGCTCTGCGCTTGTTGAAGCTTGGAACTCTGTCACTCAGCAAACAATGCAACATTGTTTAAAAAAGCTGGGTTTTTTGTAGTTGAGGAGAGTGCTGACAAAAATACAACCAAAACTGCCCGTTCGAAGCAGTGGCGACTGTACTAACAAATGTGTTTTACTTAATTTACCCTAGGTAAGCAATATTAAGTTATAAATATCCACCACATTTTTATACCATTGTATATCAAAGGTATAAAAACAGCTTAATGACATATAAAAACATAAACAAACAGCACTTGAGTAAATGCAAGAACCACATGAAAGGAAAAGGGTTTGGAGATAAGGAAAGATCAGACATCTCTTAAGCTGGATAATTCAACCACCGTTTCACTGCAGTTATGGCCACAAGTTTTGCATCATCTAGAATTTTAGGATAGAGACATAATTTAAACAAAACAAAACAAAAAAATCCTATATGAACAAAATTTTAATATTTTATTAATTATATTTTATGTAATCAAAGAAACGACAAAATGATATCGCAAAAGACTACCGGAAGATAGTAGTACAGTATTTCATGTTAGATTTCAAAACGTCACGTTAAATTTGTCAGTTTTTTGTTAAGTATATGGAAAACTACAAAACGGTATGCAATTCAATATGTTAACATAACATTACTCAGCAGGTTTAATTCGACTTTGTGAAGCAAAATTAATTAATTCTATAGTGATGCAAACCCTTTGGCCATAGCTGTACATTGATGTTATGTAAAACTCTTGTAAATTCCATGTTTTTTTTTGTTTTTTTACCTCAATCTTCCTCTTGTATATAAAAAATGAGTTAGACTGGATTCACTGCGACATTCTTTCATTCCCTCCTGTGGAAGGGTAGCGTTGAAGCCAAGGCTAGCAACAGGAATAACAGAGGAAGGAGACAAAGACTGCAGTTTTTAATGTTTTTCACACATTTGTTTTCAGATGTAAACAAAATACACAAAACAATGAAGCAAGGGGCATCTCAGAGCAGTGCCAGGGAGCACAACCTGCTGCTCCCATTCCTGCTCATAAACTAACTCTCCCAGGTCAAAGGAACTGGTTCCTCTTCTATACCGTGTTGCCAGGTTTAATCGACTATCAATTATTCAATTAGGACCTGGTCACATTCTGCATGTGGATTTTGCAGGGATGGGATTTGAACCCCATCCCAGCCAAACTAACTCAAAATACAAGAATAAAAACACACATACACAATATATAGATTATCACATTCACAGGGCCTCACAGCCCTCCAAAATTCATTTTAGTTTATCAACAGATATCATTTCTACCAAATAATGAAGCAAATATATAAAGAATGACAATTGCATTGTTTAAACCTTTATTCCTTTTATTTGAAATATATTATGGAGGCTTGCTGGTCCAGTGGTTAAAGAAAATGGCTTGATACCAGCAGGATCCCAGTTCAAAATACCAGCTCAACCACTGACTCACTGTGTATGTGACCCTGAGCAAGTCACTTCACCTCCTTGTGCTCCATCCTTTGCATGAGATGTAAAACAAATGAGGTCCTACTGTAAGTGACTCTGCAGCAGCAGCTGATGATGCATAGTTCACCCCCTAGTCTCTAAATCACTTTGGATAAAATCATCTGATGACTAATTAATAACATAAATTATTTTTTTCTTATAAAAGCAGTCATTTTTTAATCCAATTCCTGTCTTATAACAGCTCTCGACTTTTACATCTCATTGACAAGCTGATGTCGGGATAAAGGACAAGTCCATGAGTCTTGGTTATCAACAACATCCATAACTCGAAAGCACTCAACAGTGCTCCATTTAGAAATACTAAAAGAAACCGAACCCATTCAACGACGTTTCCACTCGGCGCCTTTTCAATGCCTTCAACGAGGAGATGAAAAGAAACTTTTATTCGAAATGTCTGTCATTGCAAGAGACCGCAATTGGACTAGGGATATGAAGTGTAGGTCTGAGTTCTTACATGATCGTCTGTGTTTTAGAAACGTACTGCTGTCAAGTTGGAGCATTTTAAAGCACTTCAGATCAAAGTAAAATATCATGTTAAAATATCTTCATGTCTGTGGATCTGAGCGCATTCAGCATGGATTTTGCACACAATATAAATGGCACAGCATTTCATTTTCTAAAGGTTGCATTTACATGCTGTCAGTAAATTGCCTTCCACTTTGTCTTCAAGCCCATGATGTCTCTCCTGTGTTTTGTAACAGAGTCTCAGTGACTACAAGTCTTGCCGCATTTAGGAGAGTCACAGTTTCCCTCCTGTGTGAATTTTCTGGTGTCCTTTCAGGGATCTGTATGTCCTGAAGGTTTTGACACACTCCGTACAGTGATACGGTTTCTCTTCAGTGTGGACTTTCCGGTGTCTTTTAAGGGAGCTGAACTGACTGAAAGTCCGGCCGCATTCCATAAAGCAATACTGCTTCTCTCCTGCGTGGGCTTTCTGGTGTCTCTTCAGGTTCCAGAAGAGACTGAAACTCTGTCCACACTCGGGGCAGAGGTACGGCTTCTCTCCCGTGTGGATTTTCTGGTGCGCTCTCAAGTTGCTCAGGTTATTGAACGTTTTCCCACAGTCGCTGCAGCGGTTCTGCTTCTCCCGCGTGTGAATTCTCCGATGGGTGTTCAGGTTGCTGGTCTGGCTAAATCTCTTCCCGCATTCAGAGCACTGATACGGTTTCTCTCCGGTGTGGGTCAGCTGGTGTTTTTTAAGGCTGCCGATTTGACTGAAGGTCTTTCCACAGTTGGTGCAGGGGTACATCTTCTCTCCTGTGTGAGTCCTCTGGTGAACTTTAAGGTTGTAGGATTGTACGAAACTCTTCCCACATTCAATACACTGATGTCGTCCCACATGCCTGCCACGTTTGGTTTTAGATTCTGTATTTGACTCATTGGTTGGAAGCACTGTGGTCACCAAAGGTATCTCTTCACCTTGCAGTGAAGGATGCATTTGGACAGTGTCTGGCAGAGAGATGTGATATTCCAACTGTACAGATCCCATTCCATTCTTAACATTAGTGTCTTGAGACTTCAGTCCTTCAATTGAAACTTCAAGGTCAGATTCTTCAGGTTTAACGTAGACATAATCCGACTCCACAATCACTCTCCTGATGTAAAGCGATTCCCCTTCAGCCTCCTCTTCCTCTTTGATGCAGATATTCTCCAGTTCCGGGGACTCTTTCTCAACAGGGTCGATTTCCAGTTCAGAGACCTCCTCTTTAATCTGGATAAGTTTCAGTTCAGCCACCTGCTCTGCAATGGGCTCCATACTGGATCCAAACGTTGCCTCTTCAGAGCCAAAGTCCTGAAAAAAAAAGATTTCAATATGTTATGCTTCTTTTTAAAATGTATTATGTGCACATTACCCACATAACGTAAATGACCTGATTTGCGAGTTCTATAGTAGAACTATATCTCTAAAGGTATATTTCACTTGGGTATTTGTCGAAACAGTATATTGAATCTGAAGCGAGAACAATGTCATCAAGCATACTTTCAAGAAGCTTGTTTACATACAGCTGTGGCCAAGAGTTTAGCATCATCCCCCTATAGGAGGCTGTGTGGTCCAGTGTTCAAAGAAAAGAAATCCCGGCTCTCTCACTGACTCACTGTGTGACCCTGAGCAAATCACTTAACCTCCGTGTGCTCCGTCTTTCGGGTGAGATGTTGTTTTAAGGGACTCTGCAGCTGATGCATAGTTCACACACCCTCTCTGTAAGTCGCCTTGGATAGAGGCGTCTGCTAAATAAACAAATAATAATAATATAGAATGAAATCGTTTTGCTTCAGAAAGTCGAATGAAACCTGCTGAATAATGTTACGTTAACATTTTGAATTGGATGCCACTTTGTAGTTTTCCATATACTTAACGAAAAAAATGGCAAAAATTTAAAAATATGATATCTCGAAATCCAACATGAAATCCTACTGTATTACTAATTTGTGTTTAAAACATATCTAGATAATTAGATTGTACAGATAAGACAATCACGAAACTTAACTCACAGGACTATTTAAAATAAATAAATTAAGCTAAAAAATCTTTTGAACTGTTCCAGACTATTTAGAATGACAAACTTAATCCCAGCTTTTTAAAAATGGAGTAACTCATGAGTCAAAGCTTTCTTTTAAACTGGACAAATACTTGTAAATGTATTTTATATCTAGAGTTTTGCTTTGCACAAATCAGTTAAAAAAGAATTGTATTAAATGGCAACTCAAACCAAGCACCTTATAAAATCACTAGGTGGAAAATGTATTTTATAAAGACAACCTGGACTGTAAATGCCAATGGGGTATGGCACAGTTAACGAACCCACTCAAAAATAGAATATTCTGCCAAATGTTTGCTTGTTAGGTTTTAATAGGTCATTTTAAGAACGATAAAGTGAGGAAAAAAAAGAAATTATTCATTTATAAAAAATAGTTCAGTTCGGTGAGCGTCGGGTGTAGTCACCACTAGAGGTCGCTAGAAACTGTGCAAAAGAACACAACTCACTCACTCAAGAAGATAAAATTCTACCAAATGTCTCATCCTTGACCTTTACACCCTATAGCGGCCTCTAGTATCTACTACATCTGACGCTCACCGCCTTGAACTGAAAGGTAATACGCAGTAATGTTTTGACGTATACGTCATAAATAAATCATTTCTGTATTTTTCTCACTTTATTTTTCTTTAAATTACTTATTAAAGCTTAACGAGCAAAAATGTTGCAGAATTTTCTATTTTTGAGTGAGTTACAGTGTACTGTAACCTGCCAATTTTTATGAGAAAATTACAAATGCTTCATTAATAATAAAAAAGGGTATATTGTGCATATTAAGCAAGTGACTTTTTTCCTTTTTTTCATGAAACCCATCCCTGATCTCTCCTAAAAGCAAATCACATCCCACAGTAAGTTTGAAAAAGCAGAAATTGTTTATGGATTTGAAATATATATATATATATATATATATATATATATATATATATATATATTCAGAGAAAACACAAAATGTGGTGCACTGCAGATGAATTTGGAAATATGATGAAATAAAAATGCATTTCAAAGCTCCTGTGTGGCACGACACTGTTCACTTTGGTAACTGTTCACGCATTCTTACATAGTTTACCCTTCTGTGTCAGAAACCAGAGATTTTGCTTTTCAGTTTGTTCACATTCAGTGAGGTATATCAGACATATATCACACAATAGGAGGAATCCAAGAAATGATTAAACTGCTATACAGTGCAATGGAAGTCTTATTTCCAATCTGGATTACAAACACATGCAAATTACCCTTCTTTAACATATTAACCAAAGCGCAGGAGAATTCAGATTTAAATATTGCACAAGATGAATGTAACAGTGAACATTTCACGTGGCAGCTATATAAACACAGGACTAATACTTTCCTGAGTTCGGAGGTATTAGCTTGATTCGCCACAGTATTTAGGTTACAAGCTCAGGTCTCTAATTAAATAAATAATTTATTTCTTAGCAGACGCCCTTATCCAGGGCGACTTACAAGATATCACATTATTTTTACATACAATTACCCATTTATACAGTTGGGTTTTTACTGGAGCAATCTAGGTAAAGTACCTTGCTCAAGGGTACAGCAGCAGTGTCCCCACCGGGGATTGAACCCATGACCCTCCGGTCAAGAGTCCAGAGCCCTAACCACTACTCCACACTGCTGCCCCTCACAATAAAACCATTGATGGGTGAAACTGCTTTGCAATGGGAGTCTTACTCCTATCCCTGTATTTCCACATGGAGAAAACGAAAACCAATTTACATCAACAGGTATTCATTGTATTCATTAATTTGTTCCTTAAATTTGCTGCTAATGTTTTACATACAATTAGAAATGTACATGTTATTAGAATTTTATATGTATGTATTTCTTTCTTTATTTATTAATATATATATATATTTCGATCTCGCAAGGCTAGACAAATATTGTTTTAACTTATATGAACAAGAATAAGGGAGTAGCCAAAGGATTTAATCAATGAGACAAGCCTCTGCACTAATGTAAGATGGCAGCTATATGTTATATACACTCAAAATACAAACTGTAACTGTAAATACAAATTTATAGGAATGATTTTAGTATAATATAATGAGCTAATGGACTTGCTTTCTGTATAAACATTCGATTTCAAAAACCAATATATTATATTTAAAAAATATAATAATAATAATAATAATAATAATAATAATAATAATAATAATAATAATAATAATGTACACGTTTTAGGTCATGTTTTTCAGTTTCATTTTTAGAAATTTTAAAACAGTTTGTGTTTTTTTTAAAGACTCTTTGGATCTCGAAAGTTGCCCTACCAAAACTTTGAAGAAAAAAAAAGGTATATGAATTATAATGATACACAGATAGGAAACTTAAAGTCCATATCTCACAAATAAAATTTTTTTGGCTTTCGGCCCGTATTTAGGTTACTTTCATAATGGGCAAGAACTTACATGTCACTGGTCGATTCTAACGCTCCGAGAGGCATAAAATGATAAATCATTCCAGAAAACACTGCCCACGCATCGAAGAAGCACAAAGTTGGCGTGACGTCACTAGAGGAAAACATGCCGTGAAGAGATACCAGCATACAACGGCTTCAGAGCGTGAAAGCGATCATTATGATTTCTCTGACAAACTGAACAATCTTTATGACAGTGAGGACAGCGAGAGCGAGGGTTCAAATGGAGTAAACTGTGAGGAAGAAGAATTGGCTGAACCTCCAGCAAGGGAAAACAGCGATCCTGGCATTAGGAATGCGAGGGATATGCCCCCGTGTCAGCGGGCTGGTAATGCTGATTGGTGGGAGGATATATTCTGTACAGCTCGCCCTGGCTTTTGCAGTTAACTTCCGTGTATGTTGGTCTGTTGTATCACCTTTTGTATCTGGCAATTAAATAGCACTGATTTCCAAAATGAAAGCATCTGTATCTGCATCTGCAGGTAGAGTGAAAAGCTCTTCATTACTTAAAAGTGCTTATTGTAGTGTGTGTGTTTATAAAACCCACGACTATTATTATTATTATTATTATTATTATTATTATTATTATTATTTGTAAGAGCAATAGTTTGTATAGTGGTGACTTGTGGTAGCATACTTCACCTATTTCGGGGAAACTCCGCTGTTTTTACCTCGTTACCTTGATAACATATCATTTCGTAAGGGTGTTCATTTTTAATTTTTTTTTTGGGAGGGACGCACAGATTCTTTAGCAATCAACATTATAATCTTGTATTTATTTATTGTTTATTTAGCAGATGCCTTTATCCAATGTGACTTACAGAGACTAGGGTGTGTGAACTATGCATCAGCTGCAGAGTCACTTACAATTACGTCTCACCCCAAAGACGGAGCACAAGGAGGTTAAGTGACTTGGTCAGGGTCACACAATGAGTCAGTGGCTGAGGTGGGATTTGAATCGGGGACCTCCTGGTTACAAGCTCTTTTCTTTAACCACTGGACCACACAGCCTCCTTGTAAAGATAACATTGTAAATCCAAAGCTTACCTAAAAAGCTGGATGAGTGGAATCATTATTTTACGATTTCTGCATCACAAATCTTGATCTTGAAGTGGGCTGTCGATTTTACTTTCACAAATACTTTTTTTTTTCCATGCAACGCATTCCCGTGCACTTATCTGAGGTGAGGTTGAAGCGGAGACTGAAATGTATTCTGAGAGTAATTTAATTGACGACAACAACATTTTTTTTACTATTTTCAATGCGTTTTTTTTTATTTTATCTGCAGTTTGTACTGTAGCTGCATCTTTGTGGACTTGAAGAAGCTACAAGTAATTGAAAATCTCAGAAATGTTTTTGTGTGTAATTATATATATATATATATATATATATATATATATATATATATATATATATATATATATATATATATATATATAATTTATTTCTTAGCAGATGCGCTTATCCAGCAACTTACAACTGTTACAAGATATCACATTATTTTTTTACATACAATTACTCATTTATACATTTGAGTTTTTACTATATATGGTAACTACGGACTGGTGAGGAACTGAAAAGTACAAAACATTTGGGGAGATTTAATCAGAGTGGTCCCAAGAAAATAAATTTATACTTACTCTAGCAACCTCCACTTTCTTAACGGCTTGGCTTCTTGGCCTCTTATTGACAACTGCAGCTGAAGACAAACACACTGGCGTGTTATATGAAGAGACACTCCACCTGTCTCTCTTCTTCCCCGGTAGCTTACTTCGTCTTTTTCTCTCCTTTCTTATCTGCTCTTCCGTGTGTACTGGCTGTATAGTCGGTGCTGCCCCGCTTTTCAAATCTCTCCTACGACTGAGACCCATCGCAAACTGCATTTCATTAACAAAGCTGTCGGATGTGAAATGAGCGCCGCAAATCACGGAATTGGATGTCTCATGAAAAGCTTTCCTTTTAACTTGGACAAACTTGACCCAAAGTCACCTTTTAACAGGATCATTTGGAAATAGGCGGACACTATGTCCACTGTATGTGGAATTACCACAAAACACTACAGCACACCGTTTAACCATCGCTAAAATAGGCCTATTATTATTTTTTTAACTGTGTTAGTAACAATTTAATAGTATTATATATAAATATTAGGCCTAATAAAATTATGAATAACAATAAGTATAAGTAAGTCGGTTAAATTGAATAATAGGTTCAATATATACAGACGTGCTCAAATTTGTTGGTACCCCTCCACAAAAAAACGAAGAATGCACAATTTTCTCTGAAATAACTTGAAACTGACAAAAGTAATTGGCATCCACCATTGTTTATTCCATATTTAATAGAAATCAGACTTTGCTTTTGATTTTTTATTGAACATAATATTGTAAATAATAAAACAAATGAAAACGGCATGGACAAAAATGATGGGACCGCTAACCTAATATTTTGTTGCACAACCTTTAGAGGCAATCACTGCAATCAAACGTTTTCTGTAGCTCACAATGAGACTTCTGCACCTGTTAACAGGTAGTTTGGCCCACTCTTCCTGAGCAAACTGCTCCAGCTGTCTCAGGTTTGATGGGTGCCT
Source organism: Acipenser ruthenus (assembly GCF_902713425.1). Taxonomy (NCBI): domain Eukaryota; kingdom Metazoa; phylum Chordata; class Actinopteri; order Acipenseriformes; family Acipenseridae; genus Acipenser; species Acipenser ruthenus. The sequence goes on along the minus strand of NC_081240.1, from coordinate 2,099,254 downwards.
TCTCCAGACTGCAAGTTTCAGCTCTTTCCATAGATGTTCGATAGGATTCAGATCAGGACTCATAGAAGGCAACTTCAGAATAGTCCAATGTTTTGTTCTTATCCATTCTTGGGTGCTTTTAGCTGTGTGTTTTGGGTCATTATCCTGTTGGAGGACCCATGACCTGCGACTGAGACAGAGGTTTTTGACACTGGGCAGTATGTTTCGCTCCAGAATGCCTTGATAGTCTTGAGATTTCATTGTGCCCTGCACAGATTCAAGGCACCCTGTGCCAGGCGCAGCAAAGCAACCCCAAAACATAACCGAGCCTCCTCCATGTTTCACTGTAGGTATGGTGTTCTTTTTTTTGAAAGCTTCATTTTTTCGCCTGTCAACATAGAGCTGATGTGACTTGCCAAAAAGCCCCAGTTTTGACTCATCTGTCCAAAGGACATTCTCCCAGAAGGATTGTGGCTTGTCAATATGCATTTTAGCAAATTCCAGTCTGGCTTTTTTATGTTTTTCTGTCAAAAGTGGAGTCCTCCTGGGTCTTCTTCCATGGAGCCCACTTTTGCTCAAAAAGCGACGGATTGTGCAATCAGAAACTGACGTACCTTCACCTTGGAGTTCAGCTTGTATCTCTTTGGCAGTTATCCTTGGTTCTTTTTCTACCATTCGCACTATCCTTCTGTTCAATCTGGGGTCGATTTTCCTCTTGCAGCCGCGCCCAGGGAGGTTGGCTACAGTTCCATTGACCTTAAACTTCTTAATAATATTTGCAACTGTTGTCACAGGAACATCAAGCTGCTTGGAGATGGTCTTGTAGCCTTTACCTTTACCATGCTTGTCTATTATTTTCTTTCTGATCTCCTCAGACAACTCTCTCCTTTGCTTTCTCTGGTCCATGTTCAGTGTGGTGCACTCAATGATACCAAACAGCACAGTGACTACTTTTCTCAATTTAAATAGGCTGTAAGACTGATTACAAGATTGGAGACATGTGTGATACTAATTAAAGAAACTAATTAGTTTGAAATATCACTATAATCCAATTATTTATTATCTTTTCAAAGGGGTACCAACAAATGTGTCCAGGCCATTTTAGAATATCTTTGTAGAATAAGCAATAATTCATCTCTTTTCACAGCTTCTTTGCTTTATTCTATGACATACCAAAGGCATGATAAAATAGCTTTTAATTTCATCACTTTTCAGGACGAATGAAGCATTATTTCAATGAGCTGTAAGGGTACCAACAAATTTGAGCACGTCTGTACCTCTAGAGGTCTGTTAAACCAGCTGGATTCAGAGCAATATTGTGTGTAAGTTTGTGCTTTGTTTTCCTCTAGTGACGTCACAGATGTCAAGATTCGAAATCAGGGCTTTTGGGCGGAAGCACTGAAAACAATCTTTACGATTGTAAATTTCTTAGTTACAGCGCAAAAGTATACATTATATTTGTATTTATTTTTAGAACACTATTATAGTGCAGTTTAATAATATATAATGGGATTGTAATGTGAAATAGATGACAAATGGACCTTAACGTGTTGCAATAAAGGCTGCACGCAGCGACTGAAGGGGATATATAAGTAAAACAGAATAAAAGCACACTTACGTCAGATACTGCAATTTGACCGTCTTGTTTCCACTAATTCATGTAAGCAGTGTAGTTGCGGTTGACGGCGGCGTATCGACGCTATTTTTCTTGCCAGTAGTGTTGTCATGAACACAATACTATCGATCTCCGTACAGCACGTTTTTGTCTGTCCACCTAAAACCTTTTTTTTAATCGTTAATAAAATGTAATGCAGCCGTATTTGGTTGTTTTTTACGCCCTAAATAAATATGTTTAGTTTTTGTTTTATGCCTGCGCCTCTGCTCAGCTCTGAATAAGCGTATCATCAGTGTGCTGTAACATTGAGAAACAGGGAACCTCTTCCTGTTCTGGACTGCTGTTGTTATGGGAAGCTGTTCTTCCTTTCCTTTATGCTTTCCCTCTGTTTCATGGCTGCTTTAACGGCTTATTGCCACCTACTGCTTTGGAGTGTTCCTCTATCAAAGCGTTGTATTATAAAGACTGTATTTAACAAAATCCCGAGCTCTTTTGATTAATGCTTAGAGCCAGACACGGCAAAAAAGCGAACATGAAATAATGCTCCAGACGGTCTCCCTCTGATAGCAATAGATTTGTAGTAAAAGAACAAAACTCCGTGAGCTGGCCTGATTACCCGATATTAGACAACAATCAGCCACCGCTCTCCAGTAGGTTTCATCAGTAATTTGATCAACGTGATGAGAATTAGCAATGAAATTTTAAACACAGTTTGATAAGCGATTCTCCAGATATATATATAATAACAAAAGTGTTGCATATAGATGGATGGATGTACTTTACAATGGATGGATGGGCTTTACAATGCTTCCCTATGCTTTAGCAGACCTCTCTGTGCTTTACAATGCTTCCCTATGCTTTACCAGACCTCTCTGTGCTTTACAATGCTTCCCTATGCTTTAGCAGAACTCTCCGTGCTTTACAATGCTTCCCTATGCCTTACCAGAACTCTCCGTGCTTTACAATGCTTCCCTATGCTTTACCAGACCTCTCTGTGCGTTACAATGCTCCCTATGCTTTACCAGACCTCCCTGTGCTTTACAATGCTTCCCTATGCTTTACCAGACCTCTCTGTGCTTTACAATGCTTCCCTATGCTTTACCAGACCTCTCTGTGCTTTACAATGCTTCCCTATGCTTTACCAGACCTCTCTGTGCTTTACAATGCTTCCCTATGCTTTACCACACCTCTGTGCTTTACAATGCTTCCCTATGCTTTAGCAGACCTCTCTGTTCTTTACAATGCTTCCCTATGCTTTACCGGACCTCTCTGTGCTTTATAATGCTCCCTATGCTTTACCAGACCTCTATGTGCTTTACAATGCTTCCCTATGCTTTACCAGACCTCTCTGTGCTTTACAATGCTTCCCTATGCTTTAGCAGACCTCTTTGTGCTTTACAATGCTTCCCTATGCTTTACCAGACCTATCTGTGCTTTACAATGCTTCCATATGCTTTACCAGACCTCTCTGTGCTTTACAATGCTTCCCTATGCTTTACCAGACCTCTCTATGCTTTACAATGCTCCCCTATGATTTTCCAGACCTCTCTGTGCTTTACAATGATTCCCTGTGGTTTACCACACCTCTCTGTGCTTTACAATGCTTCCCTATGCTTTACCAGAACTCTCTGTGCTTTACAATGTTTCCCTATGCTTTACCAGACCTCTCTGTGCTTTACAATGCTTCCCTATGCTTTAGCAGACCTCTCTATGCTTTACAATGCTTCACTATGCCTTACCAGACCTCTCCGTGCTTTACAATGCTTCCCTATGCTTTAGCAGACCTCTCTGTGCTTTACAATGCTTCCCTATGCCTTACCAGACCTCTCCGTGCTTTACAATGCTTCCCTATGCTTTACCAGACCTCTCTGTGCTTTACAATGCTTCCCTATGCTTTACCAGACCTCTCTGTGCTTTACAATGCTCCCTATTCTTTACCAGACCTCTCTGTGCTTTACAATGCTTCCCTGTGCCTTACCAGACTCCTCTGTGCTTTACAATGCTTCCCTATGCTTTACCAGACCTCTATGTGCTTTACAATGCTCCCTATGCTTTACCAGACCTCTCTGTGCTTTACAATGCTTCCCTATGCTTTACAATACTTCTCTGTGTTTTACAATGCTTCCCTATACTTTACCAGACCTCTCTGTGCTTTACAATGCTTCCCTATGCTTTACCAGACCTCTCTGTGCTTTACAATGCTTCCCTATGCTTTACCACACCTCTCTGTGCTTTAGAATGCTCCCCTATGCTTTACCACACCTCTCTGTGCTTTACAATGCTTCCCTATGCTTTAACCCCCCCCCCCCTTGTTTATATTTTGATAAGTTTATCTCTCTGCTCAGGGCTAACAAATCTCAATGTAGGCATTCCAGTAATACATCATTCCACTCTGATTATATCAAGCATCAACTTTGTTTTTTTGGTTATTTTACTTCCTCCTCTGAAATGGCAACAGCTGCTTCCCCTGGTCAGCTCTTAGAAGAGCAGATCAGCTGTTCAATATGTCTGGATATTTTCACCAGCCCGGTCTCCACTCCCTGCGGTCACAACTTCTGCACAGAGTGTATCGGACGCTGTTGGGATCAGAGTGATAGTATCCAATGCCCGCTCTGTAAGAGGAAGTATTACAGGAGACCTGATCTCAGCATTAACAGAGTCTTGGCTGAAATCTCAGAGAACTTCAGACAAGCCAAGGGGAGCAGTTCAGGAGAAAGCTATGCTGGACCTGGAGATGTGCCGTGTGATTTCTGCACTTGGAGAAAATTCAAAGCTGTGAAATCCTGTTTGACGTGTCTGGTCTCTTACTGTGAAACACACGTCAAGCCACACTATGAGATTATCACATTGAAGAGACACAGACTGGTCAGTGCCACTAGGAATCTGGAGCAGAAACTCTGCAAGGAGCACCAACGGGTTTTGGAGGTCTACTGCCGGACTGATGGGACTTCTATTTGCTGGCTGTGCACTGAAGAGGAACACAGGGGCCATGATACAGTCTCAGCTGAGAAGGAGAGAGCTGACAAACAGGTATGGGTGGGAACCATTTCTTATGATTTATGAGTCACGTCCACATTGGATCCTATTAGCAATAACTACACTTACAATGTCGTTGAGAGTGTAGATATCACCCTCAGAATGTCAAGTGCAAAGAATCTGAAACGTTTAAATATTAACACATTAAGTATGTCAATATCAGATTTTCATCTATTAGATATAATGACTTCTAATATGTTTTAAGAGTTTGGTGGCTGCCTGTGATCTAGTTGAGAGTGTACGTTGTCTTGCTCTCTTTGTATGATTGGCACAGCAAAGAGTGCACAAGAAATACACTCAGCTTAATAAGAGACAGCCACCGGACACTTGGAAACATGTAGGAGAGAAACGTCAGTGTTTGAACTACAGGGGTGGGCCGCAGTGCGGTTTCTTGACAACTTTATCTCCTGGTTTGTTTAAAAGAACCAAAGGTAGTTTTCATTGAGAAGCCTCCTCTGTCTCTCTAATGTGAAAATGCTTGGGTGACTGGTAAACAGCTTAGCCATCCCGTTTGTAGTTTAAAGACTTGCAAAGTTTAATTAGTACTCCTTGATGGAGTTAAGTTTTTGTTTTGCTTGATTTCTTTTGTGTATAAATAAATACACCATCCTGTGTTTCAACTCACCTGTTATTGTGAGAGTTCAATTTACACAAGAAGAGATTGAGGAGGTCACGAAAGTGGCATATATATATATATATATATATATATATATATATATATATATATATATATATATATATATATATATATATACACACACTGAACAAAAATATAAACGCAACATGCAACAATTTCAAAGAGTTACAGTTCATATAAGGAAATCAGTCAATTGAAATAAATTCATTAGGCACTAATCTATGGATTTCACATGACTGGGAATACAGATATGCATCTGTTGGTCACAGATAACTTAAAAAAAAGGTAGGGGCGTGGATCAGAAAACCAGTCAGTATCTGGTGTGACCTCCATGTGCCTCATGCAGCGCAATGCATCTCCTTCACATAGAGTTGATCAGGCTGTTGATTGTGGCCTGTGGAATGTTGTCCCACTCCTCTTCAATGGCTGTGTGAAGTTGCTGGATATTGACGGGAACTGGAACACGCTGTCGTACACGTCGATCCAGAGCATCCCAAACATGCTCAATGGGTGACATGTCTGGTGAGTATGCAGGCCATGGAAGAACTGGGACATTTTCAGCTTCCAGGAATTCTGTACAGATCCTTGCGACATGGGGCCGTGCATTATCATGCTGAAATATAAGGTGATGGCGGTGGATGAATGGCACGACAATGGGTCTCTGGATCTCATCACGGTATCTGTGTGCATTCAAATTGCCATTGATAAAATGCGATTGTGTTCATTGTCCATAGCTTATGCCTGCCCATACCATAACTCCACCGCCACCATGGAGCACTCTGTTCACAACGTTGACATCAGCAAACCGCTCGCCCACACAACGCATTACATGCTGTCTGCCATCTGCCTGGTACAGTTGAAACCGGGATTCATCCGTGAAGAGCACACTTCTCCAGCGTGCCAGTGGCCATCGCAGGTGAGCATTTGCCTACTGAAGTCGGTTACAAGCTGAACTGCAGTCAGGTCAAGACCCTGGTGAGGACGATGAGCACACAGATGAGCTTCCCTGAGACAGTTTCTAACAGTTTGTGCAGAAATCCTTCGTTTGTGCAAACCCACAGTTTCATCAGCTGTCCGACTGGCTGGTCCCAGATGATCCCGCAGGTGAAGAAGCCGGATGTGGAGGTCCTGGGCTGGCGTGGTTACACGTGGTCTGAGGTTGTGAGGCCGGTTTGATGTACTGCCAAATTCTCTAAAATGATGTTGGAGGCGGCTTATGGTAGAGAAATGAACATTCAATTCTCTGGCAACAACTCTGGTGGACATTCCTGCAGTCAGCATGCCAATTGCATGCTCCCTCAAAACTTGAGGCACCTGTGGCATTGTGTTGTGTTGCAAAACTGCACATTTTTTAGTGGCCTTTTATTGTCCCCGGCACAAGGTGCACCTGTGTAATGATCATGCTGTTTAATCAGCTTCTTGATATGCCACACCTGTCAGGTGGATGGATTATCTTGGCAAAGGAGAAATGCTCACTAACAGGGATGTAAACAAATTTGTGCACAAAATTTGAGAGAAATAAGCTTTTTGTGCGTATGGAAAATTTCTGGGATCTTTTATTTCAGCTCATGAAACATGGGACCAACACTTTACATGTTGCGTTTATATTTTTGTTCAGTGTATATATATATATATATATATATATATATATATATATATATATATATATATATATATATATATATATACAGTACTGTGCAAAAGTTTTAGGCAGGTGTGAAAAAATGCTGTAAAGTAAGAATGCTATCAAAAATAGACATGTTAATAGATTATATTTATCAATTAACTAAATGCAAAGTGAGTGAACAGAAGAAAAATCTAAATCAAATCCATATTTGGTGTGACCACCCTTTGCCTTCAAAACAGCATCAATTCTTCTAGGTACACTTGCACAAAGTCAGGGATTTTGTAGGCATATAGTCAGGTGTATGATTAAACAATTATACCAAACAGGTGCTAATGATCATCAATTCAATATGTAGGTTGAAACACGATCATTAACTGAAACAGAAACAGCTGTGTAGGAGGAATAAAACTGAGTGAGGAACAGCCAAACTCAGCTAACAAGGTGAGGTTGCTGAAGACAGTTTACTGTCAAAAGTCATACACCATGGCAAGACTGAGCACAGCAACAAGACACAAGGTAGTTATACTGCATCAGCAAGGTCTCTCCCAGGCAGAAATTTCAAGGCAGACAGGGGTTTCCAGATGTGCTGTCCAAGCTCTTTTGAAGAAGCACAAAGAAACGGGCAACGTTGAGGACCGTAGACGCAGTGGTCGGCCAAGGAAACTTACTGCAGCAGATGAAAGACACATCATGCTTACTTCCCTTCGCAATCGGAAGATGTCCAGCAGTGCCATCAGCTCAGAATTGGCAGAAAACAGTGGGACCCTGGTACACCCATCTACTGTCCGGAGAAGTCTGGTCAGAAGTGGCCTTCATGGAAGACTTGCAGCCAAAAAGCCAGTCCTCCGACGTGGAAATAAGGCCAAGCGACTCAACTATGCACGAAAACACAGGAACTGGGGTGCAGAAAAATGGCAGCAGGTGCTCTGGACTGATGAGTCAAAATTTGAAATATTTGGCTGTAGCAGAAGGTAGTTTGTTCACCGAAGGTTGGAGAGCGGTACACGAATGAGTGTCTGCAGGCAACAGTGAAGCATGGTGGAGGTTCAGCAAGTTTGGGGCTGCATTTCTGCAAATGGAGTTGGGGATTTGGTCAGAATTAATGGTCTCCTCAATGCTGAGAAGTACAGGCAGATACTTATCCATCATGCAATACCATCAGGGAGGCATCTGATTGGCCCCAAATTTATTCTGCAGCATGACAACGACCCCAAACATACAGCGAAAGTCATTAAGAACTATCTTCAGCGTAAAGAAGAACAAGGAGTCCTGGAAGTGATGGTATGGCCCCCACAGAGCCCTGATCTCAACATCATCGAGTCTGTCTGGGATTACATGAAGAGAGAGAAGCAACTGAGGCTGCCTAAATCCACAGAAGAACTGTGATTAGTTCTCCAAGATGTTTGGGCCAACCTACCTGCCGAGTTCCTTCAAAAACTGTGTGCAAGTGTACCTAGAAGAATTGATGCTGTTTTGAAGGCAAAGGGTGGTCACACCAAATATTGATTTGATGTAGATTTTTCTTCTGTTCACTCACTTTGCATTTTGTTAATTGATAAATATAAACTATTAACATGTCTATTTTTGAAAGCATTCTTACTTTACAGCATTTTTTCACACCTGCCTAAAACTTTTGCACAGTACTGTATCATCCTAGTTATATTCAGATAGGTTTAAGAGCAGAATGCAACAGGCAATTGCTTAATGTCCCATCAGAAATGTTACTGTGTCGCTATATTTCTATCTACACAGAAGCAGCTGGGAGAGACACAGACAGATATACAACAGAGAATCCAGGAGAGACTGAAAGAAGTGGAGGAGCTGAAACAGGCTGTGGAGAGCGTGAATGTAGGTGTTACATAGACAACTGTTACTGGCAATGATGGCAAGGAGACTCTCAGAGACCAGAATATGTAAATAAATGTGCTTGATCACATAAACTACGCTGTAGTTTATGTGATCAAGCACATTTATTTACATATAACAAAACAACAAACACGCAATACAGCCAGCACCGTTCCTTCCCCATCACTACTCTACTAACACTGATCACCCTATTTATACACCCGTGGTTGTAATTAATCATTTAATTCACGGCTCCAGCCACATCCCCATGTGTTTTTGCAGGGAGGAATTTATCCCCCTCCCTGACACCCAATATTCCCCACACATACACACATCCGTGCTTCGGCTGAGCATTCACCCTGCCACACTGCCCAGTATTAAAACAATGTATTCATTTAAATTAATCAGACACCTGCATAAGAGACACACAAAAACCTTGCAGGATTACTCTTTTAAAGGTAAAATTCATAGGGTTCACTAATATGCATGGTTCTGTTGCCCACATGTCACTCGTGTTATTTGGTTTCCAGTGCGAAGAAGCAATCAAAAAGGCAAACAGAATGCTGTGGTTTATAGCCAGAAGTGTAGAGTACAAATCCAAGGATGTTGTACAAGCCACCTCTCCCTAAAAGATCAGGGTCCTTCAATGGAGGGTTCTGTACACCATGTAGAGTACAAATCCAAGGAGGATATGAGGAGGTTGTATAATGCACTAGTGAGACTGCACTTACAGGACTGGGTCCAAGTCTGGTCACCACAGCACCAAAGGGACACTGTGGCCAAGGAGAGAGTCTAACAAAGGGAATAGGTTACCTAGTAATGTTGTTGAGGCAGAAACACTTGGATCCCTTAAGATCAAACGTCACAAAGTTCTGAGATCAATCAGCTACTAGGAGCCAGATGAGCTTAGATGACCTGAATGGTGAACGTGTGGTTGGTAGTGCACAGGTGTGAAGGTGAGGCAGTGATTATAAACAACAGTCCAACAACAGTTCAATAGTCAAAACAAAGCTTTATTGATGCTTTTAAATAATACAGTTGACTAAACACAACGATGTGCACAGCCAGTCAAAACCACGGGGTTCAGTCCCGAAATAATAATACAATGACACACGCTTTAAAACACCTAAACGATCACCAGTCCAACAGTGAGTACTCCGGGTGCAAGTGGTGTTTTGAACAGTGAACAGTGAGTAACAGTGCAGTGCAGTTCGGGTTTGATGCTGGCTGAATAGCGACAGCTCCCAGATATTTACCCGTCTACAAAGACAAACACAGACAGTTATCAAAACAAACAAAACACTCAACACTCACTCTACTTATTAATTACGTCCATTCTCTCAACGGGTCTTTTCCGTAACCATAGTGAAGGCACAGGTCACTGGGGCCACTTCCCCTAAATACCCTCTGTCACGCCCATTTTCGGTGGCGCGGCCAATCACGTCTTCTCCAATCCGTGACTGACACATCGCCTACCGCATTCAGGTGCTGACTTCTGGTATCGTGGCCCCGCACCCTTCCTGGATGGCCAGTTTCCGACTGACCCTGGAATGAACTGCCAAACCATCCATTCCGAGGCACTCTGCTCTGGTTATACAGTGTCCTCTCAGATCAGGAGGGAGATTGCTGATTAGGATTAATTCGCTCTGTGTCACAGGCCTCCTCTCACTTGTAAACTTTGTAAACTTATTTTTAAGAAGTTTAGGCTTACCAAGATTGATAACAATGCCCCTCATAAACTGGATGTTTCCTGTCACTCAGAGATCAGAACAGAGGGACATGGAGGTGAACCAGAAGATCCGAGCTGAGCTTATCCAATTCATTGAGACTTTCTGGGCTGAGGTGACCAAAGAGATTGATACCAAGAGCAGAGCAGCCATGAAGCAGGCTGGAGGACTTGTGAAGAAACTGGAGCAGGAGATTGCTGAGCTAAGGAGGAGAAACGCTGAGGTGAAACAGCTTTTAGAGACAGAGGATCACATCCAGTTTCTACAGGTTAGATCATGTTTAAGTTTAAATTCTCCTAGAAAACATTGACAATAAAATGTTGTTCAAAATATTTCTCACATATTCTTTTCGAAGCTGCGTTCCCCTTTCCCTATCTTCATGTCATGTAAAATCAAATCCATCTGTTATATTTCAAAACGTATGTAGTACTTGCTCTCATAGTTTCTGATGTCTAAGAACCCCTCAGTGGAATTATGTTCTTGTAATTCACTGCAGCCCATCTGTTATTCTCCATAATGCACTGACACTAAGGCCTACTATTCTCTGTATAAAAGTTTTCCTTCGTAAAAGCACAGTGAAAGAATGGCAAAGCACAGGGAAACATTGTACAGCACAGAGAGGTCTGGTAAAGCATAGAGAAGCATTGTAAAACACAGAGAGGTACAGTAAAGCACAGGGAAGCATTGTAAAGCACAGAGAGGTCTGATAAAGCATAGGGAAGCATTGTAAAACACAGAGAGGTACAGTAAAGCACAGGGAAGCATTGTAAAGCACAGAGAGGTGTAGTAAAGCATAGGGAAGCATTGTAAAGCAGAGATGTCTGGAAAAGCATATTAAAAAAACAAGCCATGGTTAACACAGCAATGTGTAATGAAGCACTGTGAAAGCATGGTCAAACATAGGTAAGCATTGTAAAGAATAGAGAGGTATGGTAAAGTATATTAATAAGCATGGCAATGCATGGTAAATGCATAGTGCAAAACACAGTGCAAAAAATACTGTGGTAAACTTTTATAAGAAGAACATAAGAAAGTTTACAAATGAGAGGAGGCCATTCAGCCCATCTTGCTCGTTTGGTTGTTAGTAGCTTATTGATCCCAGAATCTCATCAAGCAGCTTCTTGAAGGATCCCAGGGTGTCAGCTTCAACATTACAAACTGTATGGTGCAGTTTGAACATGGTGTCTATAACCCACAGCAATTATCCAACCATAGAAAACATGAGTGATATTTACTCATCATTTACTGATGATTCCTTTTCCCTCTTCCTTGTTACAGGAAGTCCAGATTCTCCCTGAGCCTCCAGATCTTAAAGACCTCTCCAGCTTGACTGTGAATACAGAGACTCCTGCCAGCATTGCCAACCAGGCTGTGTCTAAACTTAAACACCTCATTGAGGACATCTGCAAGGAGGAACTGGTGAACATAACCAGAACAGGTTGGCATGAAACACATTTCTGTTATTCCTGGTGTTGTATCTTACAGAGACAATTTGGTCTGAATGTCTATATTTAATTACTGCCACTTATGGCATAACAGTTAATTAAAGCTCTAGCAATCAGTTGTAAAACTGCATTTACAGTAGAATTTTCTGCATAAATGGTTCAGATCAATGTTTTAGCTGAGCTTCATCTCAGTGCCGCTGTGGCTGGACAATGTGTGTATTTCTAGCGAACTCCTTTGACATGCTAATTCTGTTATTCAGTGAGTGAAGCAGAAGTGTTCACCCTGGTACCTGGGAAGAGGAAAGGGCGTTTAGATGGTAAGATAACAAATTAAAGATTACTTTTCGCTCACTGCCTCCATTAATAAGCAAACAGTCAGTACCACACTGCACATCTCTTTAAAAGTCTACAGTAAATAAACCAGATTTTCGAAAAAAAAACAGCATATCATTATCAACCTGCTGCAAAGTTAATAGAAAGTGAAAACTCATGACCAATGTTGAAAATAAATAATGTAATCTTAATTATTTATGATAACGTCATCTTAATTATTTATGATAAGCTCCTGTGTCCGTGTTTTTTTAATTAATTATTATTATTATTATTATTATTAATTCAGCAGACGCTTTTATCCAAAGCGATTTACAGAGACCAGGGGGTGAACTATGCATCACAACTGCTGATGCAGAGTCACTTCCAATAGGACCTTGTTTGTTTGTTTTTATTTATTTATTTAGCAGATGCTTTTATCCAAGGCAACTTACATAGACTAGGGTGTATGAACTATGCATCAGCTGCAGAGTCACTTACAACTACATCTCATCTGAAGGACGGAGCACAAGGAAGTTATTTAAATAACGAAACAAACACAACATTTAAACAGGCAAAACAAAACATCCAAAATAACACACTCAAGCTGAGCTCTCTCACTGCAGGACAGAGAGCACAGTCTGCTGCTCTCAGCCCTTCCCCTGAACTAAACGAGCCCCACAACAAAGTCTCTGGATTCCTGTTTGATACCGTGACGATAAAGACGAAATAATTTAATTGTTTTCAGTTAATCTGAATGTTGTTTAATCCCTCCTGTCACCACCATGTGCAGCTATTCAGCAGGAATGTCAGCAGCAGTCAGAGACTCAGCCACGCTTCTCTTCTCCTTTGCCACCTCCAGCACCCTTGCATAGGGGCAAAACCTCTTTCAAAGTCTGTGCCCTCTATGACTATGATGCTGAGGACGAAGATGAACTCACAATTAAAGAAGGAGAAATGATCACGGTTCATGATGACAGGTACCACCCCTTTTTTTATTATTATTATTATTATTATTTTTATTTATTTCTTAGCAGACGCCCTTATCCAGGGTGACTTACAATTGTTACAACATATCACATTATACATTATTTCACATTATACAGATATCACATTATTTTTACATACAATTACCCATTTATACAGTTGGGTTTTTACTGGAGCAATCTAGGTAAAGTACCTTGCTCAAGGGTACAACAGCAGTGTCCCCCACTGGGGATTGAACCCACAACCCTCCGGTCAAGAGTCCAGAGCCCTAACCACTACTCCACACTGCTGCCCTTTGAGATCCTTCTGCAGTATTTGTGAGTGATCTCATATTCTCATTGGCTTCCATTTTATATTATAAATCACATATCAAAAACGAACCAATCGCAGTGAAGTATTTGCCAAAATTCCAGTACCTCTTTATCCTGTGTAGAGATGTCATCCCATGCACAGAACACACCTGATTCCAATGTTGAAAAATCAAAACCAAACAACAAAACACACCCATACCTGGCACCTTTTGTAAAATGAAGAATCAGACCGTATTAGCTTGACTCTTTCTTTAAATGTTGTTGAACTTGACACTAGTTTCTCAGAAGAAAGTATTACAGACCATTTGACGTCCTGACTACTGTAGAGTAGTGGCGGTCGGTCAAGGCTTGTCAGCGGCAGAAATATCAAATCCACGTACGAAACTTCAGTTGAAAGCACCTTGGCACACTTTTAATAATAACAGACAAATCACAACCTAGGAACACACAAAAGGTTTAAACAAAAACCTACAAACCTCTCAAAATAGACAAACCCCAAAACCAACTCCCAAGCTAATGCCATGCGGGTGTGCAAAGGGCGGTGGCCATCTTGGTTCCAGCCTCCTTCACTAAGATGGGAATCAGCCACCAAACTGACCCACACACCCACACACCCGCTCACCCGTGCACCGGAGCACCCACACACCTGCTCACCCGCTCACCTGTGCACCCGCGCACCCGCGCACCCACACACCCGCTCACCCGTGCACCCGCACACCCACCCACCTCTGCTCTGTCACTACATACCCGCACACCCTTGAATAAGCGCCACACTCAGATATCAGATTTCTAATAGTTGGCACCCTTAAATAAACGCTGTTCTCAATAATGCAACGTACATATTTTTCCCTACCCAAGCTCAAATAAAGGCAGCTTAATAAAGAAACACATATAAAAGCACAGTATGGCAAAACATTACTAATAGAAACAAAATGAATTGAATAAACTTGAATAAAAGTAATTTAAAATAATACAATTACACACTGGAGCATACCCATATTTTACTGTAAAGTTTATGGAACTGAAAAAAAAAACAGAAGACTGTAAGTACACAGGACTATGTACTGAAACTGGTGCATTTTAGTTGTAATGCAGGAGCTGTATGATTATTATTATTTAAGTTTCTTAATGCATTTCTGTTCTGGTTGTATGCACTGTATTTTGGAATAATAGACGCTACAGAATCTGATCCAGACAGGAAGTTCGGAGAGTGGGGGGTGTGGCGTTTTAGGGAGTGTCGTTGGGGAGCAGAAGCTAGTGTAGCTCTCGCTGTGGTGATGCTGTTTTAGGGGATAACCATGGGATCAACTCATCTTCCTCACCAAAGCCCTGTCTGGATCAGGAGACTGTGAGTGTTTAGTTGTCTTGCTGGTTGAGGAGAAAGAAACACACAGTATATTAAAGAGTTGAGCCCTGCGACTCTTAGAAACTGCTGTAAGAAAAGAAAGGGAAAATAAACCAACCTCCTCGGTGTTGAATTGACATTCTCTCTTGTTATTATTTGCCTCTCCACGCTACACTGGTATGTGATCCTCACGCAAACACTGATCTGATTTGCAAGCTCAACAGCTTTCAGTTTAAAGTTGTAGGAGTTCTTCGCCATCCTGATCAAGTTGTATCCACAGAAATAAGCTTCAATATACACCTGATACAAAAATATATCTTCTTTACTCCATCAGTGACCTGGGGTGGTGGTCAGTAGAGACTCACAGAGGAGTTGGACTGATTCCTGCTAACTACGTAACAACCAACCTAAACCCACAAACCCAACCAGGTGAGAAGTTGTCCCGATGCTTGTCCCATGGTTGTATTCTGCATTTACCATTGTTTACCAATATGCTACACGATACCTCACTGGGCTTTACCAGACCCCTCTCTGCTTTACAATGCTTCCCTGTGCTTTACCAGACCCCTCTCCGCTTAACAATGCATCCCTATGCTTTACCAGACCTCTCTGTGCTTTACAATGCTTCTCTATGCTTTACCAGACCTCTGTGTGCTTTACAATGCTTCCCTATGCTTTACCACACCTCTGTGCTTTACAATGCTTCCTTATGCTTTACCAGACCTGTGTGTACTTTACAATGCATCCCTATGCTTTAAATCTACTTTTTACAAAATCAAGTGTTTATGTTTTATATATTGAAGTTAGTTAAAAAAAAAAAAAAAAAGATTTGTAAATTATGCGCAGGGATACCTTGAAAGGCGAGGCCAAAGAACTTAGTATAAAATATGTATGATGTAACTTAAAACGTGAGTATCGATGTTTCTTAAGAAACTGCACAGACGCCATTTCTTAATCAGTGTTAAGTTTATTTCATACATGCAGGGAAACCAGTCCAAGTATAGATCCGATTACCAGTTGTTACATCTTTTACATGACATTAAATACCCTTCTGCATAGGTGTCTCTCTCCTCCTCTTCCTATAACACTCAACCAATGGCAAAGGTACAACACATTATTCTTGTACCATATATTTAATTTTGTGTGTGTGTGTGTGTCTGTGTGTGTAATCTAGTGTGACGACCTCTGAACTCAGTGCATTCTTCAGACCCCTGGTGGTGCCCCAAAAAGGTCCATACATCTGGTTTTTGTTATCTTCCTTGTTCCTATCTCTCCGTTTTGCCTGAGACCCTTTGAGTCCAATGGCATTATCTCTTATTCTCCCTGTGAACCTTTGGGTCCAACGGCAGTCCCTGGGAGCCTTTTAGCTCCTTTATGCTTTGTATTCCCAAAAGTCTTAGAGCCTGGCCCCTTCTGGTCCACAGCATTGTTATCTTGTTAGCTTGCAGTCAATGTTGGACAAGAAGCTTGTAGACGCAAGGTCTCTTATCAATTGTTAGCAATACATGCAATTTGAACCAAACAGTCTGCTATCTGCAATATTAGTCTCTTTTCAGAAAAGAACATCAGTATAGCTCTGCCAGTCCACATGCGTATCAAACTGCTAATCAATTCTCGATCCATGTTTTCCAACAATGTATGATGGAGTAATGTTGTCTAGCCTAAACTTTAATAATCTGAATGAATTACATTAATCTTGTTGTTTTGCAGTGTTTGGAGCCGCAGGTAAAGACAAGAAATGTGAAGTGACTCCCAGTGCTGACAGCCAAGCCCTGAGGAGTGACTCTGAGTGGAGGATTGTGCTGCTGGGGAAGACTGGAGCAGGGAAGAGTGCTTCAGGAAACACCATCCTGGGGAGAGAGGAGTTTGAATGTAGACCTTCCTCCACAAATAAGGAGTGCATGAAGAGGGAGGCTGTTATTGATGGGAGATGGGTTTCTGTCATCGACACGTCAGGCATGCTTGATAAAACCCGCTCCGATGACGAAGTTCTACAAGAGATGGTGACGCTTATCTGTCTGTCTTCTCCAGGACCTCACACTTTTCTCCTGGTGCTCCATCCAGGAGGAGTGACTGAAGAAGACAGAGAAGCAGTGGAGGTGATCCAGGAAGTTTTTGGTGATGAATTTGCGAGCAACACGATCGTCCTTTTCACTCTCGGGGACCATCTGAAAGACAAAAAGATTGAGGAGATTCTGACAGCTGACCAGGAGCTCCAGCAGCTTGTTCAAAAGTGTGGGAACAGGTGTCACGTCTTTGACAACAAGAACATGCAAGACCGTACCCAGGTGAGACAGCTCTTCAAGAAAATAGAGACAATGGTGGAGGCCAATGGAGGAGGCTACTACACCAACAAGTTATACCAGGGCGCTGGAGAAGGACTTGGATTAACAGAAGAGAAAATAATGGTGAAGTACGCAATGGAGTTGAGCAAGAAGGAAGAGGAGCTGAAAGTCAAGTATCTGAAGGAGTCCAAGAAGCTGAAATCGCTGGAGATGAGGAGAAGGTTGGAGGAGAAGTATGAGAAAGAACTGCATCTTTTCAGGTTCATGTATCAAGAAAAATCTGACAGGGTGAAAGAAGAAGTACTCTATGCTGTCCTTTCTGAAATTAAACCTAAACGCAGATGCGTAATACAGTGAACAGCACTAAAGAGTGGGTTAGAATTGGTGTCATTTGGACACTCTCTTTGTGATATAAGATGTCATCTCATGCAGTTTGGGTGAGACGACCTTGACACTATGCAATAAGAGACACCCAACACACAATGTATAAATTCACAATAAATCACACAAATGAAGGCTGTACACAGGATTATCATTAAAACATTTATCCCCCCTCTCTGGGTCATGAAATGATTCAGTCCAGAATCAACTACCATGGTCCCTGAATGAAGCACGCAGGCCTACAGGTGCTGTGTCATACCGAGACAATTTATTAAACAAAAGTGCAGCCGGAGAAACTTGCACCAGAAGCATTAAAGGACTAATGCTCAGACTGTGGCGATTTCATTTCTTGCTTTTGTATTTTAGCAATGTGTGTAATATTTCCTTAAAGGTACCAGTGTAAGGTTTGTGGTTAGTAATTATAATTATAGTTATATCAAATATACTAAGCCTTGTAATAATTACTAGCGAATAATAGAGACAATAACAGCAGTGAATTTATTATAATCAAATTACACGGTTTATTAAGTAACAATATCCATTAGTTATTGATAACACAGAAACAATATACTCCTAGGTGAAATATACTAGTCACTTGGTTTTAAATGATTACAGAATAGGTGCAATAGGTCCCATTGAAAATGCTCTGCCTAAAAGGAACAGGAACTTCACTTAAAAGAACACTTTTTTGGCACCGCTAGTGATTCATCACTACCGATTCAAAACTGATACAGCACTGTTTTGTACCTGATAACTCATCATCACCATCAAATTCAAACTTTTCAAAACTGGCTTGTCACCGCGAGAGTAATCTAGAGCTGCTGCTGCTGCATTTAACGTGTGTGGGGCTGCGCTGTGTTAATAACCATTGTGTTAACATTCATTCTCGTTTTCATAATTACTGTTAGAGCCTCTGCTGCATTTTTACCATATGTACGGGTGCTTTGTTAATGTAGTTTGTCAGTCAGTTTATTAACATACGCTTGCTTATTACTTATTCTGTTCATGTTGATGCACGTGTGTCACGACATAATAAATAGATTTTGTATTTATTGATTCATATCGTGATTGGCATATTGTGTCCAGTGGTCAACTCTGTCTTAGAGAACACTAACACTGTGATTTACATGATCACATTCTTACCACCTGATATTTCATGAATGGCTGATTGTTTTCAACAGCAGTATTTCCTGTGTTAGCAGGGTACATGTTCTTGAGCTCAACTGAAGTACACCCAGTTTAGACCTTTTCTCCTCACGAGACAAACACACAACATGATTCTTAATCCTGACCCTTCTTTACAGCAGGTATGGGCATGTTTGATTTGTTTAGATTTTTCAACATTGGAATCAGGTGTGGTGTTCTGTGCATGGGATGACATCTTTACACAGGATAAGAGGCGCTGCAATTTTGGCAAATACTTCACTGTGATTGGTTCATTTCTGATACACGATTTAGAATGGATCTAACTCAAAAGCAGATCCAGTTGTGGGGAAATTTGATATTAACATTATTTAGTATAAGTTTTTGCGGCTTTTAGATACTTGGGATATAGGGGGTGTCTGCCTCTCTTTACCTTTGTCTATCTGTATGTAGTGAGAGGCTATATAAGAAGTCAGTTAGGAATAGGTTAGTGAAAAGCAGTAGAAGATCCATCAGTTCCACTGTCCTTCGTGTGCTTCCACTCTTCCAGAAGGGGAAGGTAATTGATCCCTATCTTTCTTCTGTACTGCACTGCAAATGCTTTTATAGCCTGTGTAACTGCATGAAGTAAACTGCTTGTGTTTTCTTTCT
This sequence comes from Acipenser ruthenus, assembly GCF_902713425.1. NCBI lineage: Eukaryota > Metazoa > Chordata > Actinopteri > Acipenseriformes > Acipenseridae > Acipenser > Acipenser ruthenus. The sequence continues at coordinate 2,079,931 of NC_081240.1, read as the reverse complement.
GTATACTGGAGTTCTGTAACCCACTGTGTTGGGATTAAATAAAAGAGTTAAAATTTTACTGATTATTATTAATTTCTTAGCAGACGCCCTTATTACAAGATATCAGATTATTTTTACATACAATTCCCCATTTATACAGTTGGGTTTTTACTGGAGCAATCTAGGTAAAGTACCTTGCTCAAGGGTACAGCAGCGGTGTCCCCCACCTGGGATTGAACCCACGACCCTCCGGTCAAGAGCCCAGAGCCCTAATCACTACTCCACACTGCTGCCCTAGTGATCAGCTGTAATGATTGCATTCCTGGGCTATATAAGAATTCTGATTGAATTAACAAAACACAAAACCTGACAGGGCGAGATTCCTTGGTGTGTGTGTGGGGGGGGGGGGGGCGAGGGCGAGGGCGAGGGCAGGGGGGGAGGTGGGGGGGCATAGTTGAGTACTGGGCTGGGGTCATCTTACCGAGACCACTGTAGACCACTGTAGACCACTGTCCTATCCGATTGAATTGGCTTCAGGGGTTCATTGGACATGTAAAAATATCATATCGCAGAGGGAGTCGCTATACTACATTGTAGTTATTATTATTATTATTATTATTATTATTTATTTCTTAGCAGACGCCCTTATCCAGGGCGACTTACAATCGTAAGCAAATACATTTCAAGTGTTACAATACAAGTAATACAATAAGAGCAAGAAATACAATAACTTTTGTTCAAGTTTGTTCATAGTTGCTTTATTAATGTCAGGGTATTATAAATTGATAATGTCTGGTACATCAGTGTGTCTGAAACACTTAAGTACGGTACTGCATCTATATGGTACAAAGAAAATCTGTGAATTATTGCAAAACAAAGCACTGTATTTGTCAATTTAGCAAACAGCTTTCCAGAAACAGATCTTACCGTGCTTTCTCAGGCCATGCCAAAGTAATCCAACAGGTTTTTTACTGGAATATGAACATGTGTGTGGAGGAGGGTGTCGTGTACCACAGACAAGAGGAAGGGGGCGCAGTCCAAAAAGTTTGATAACCACTGATCTATGGCTATGATAACAAGGGGCCAACCTTTGACAGCATGGCCAGCACCCTGGGCCCCTAAAACGGACACACAGGTATTTCTTCTGAACTGCTCCCTTTCGCCTGTCTGAAGTTCTCTGAGATTTCAGCCAAGACTCTGTTAATGCTGAGATCAGGTCTCCTGTAATACTTCCTCTTACAGAGCGGGCATTGGATACTATCACTCTGATCCCAACAGCGTCCGATACACTCTGTGCAGAAGTTGTGTCCACAGGGGGTTAAAGCATAGGGAAGCATTATAAAGCACAGAGAGGTCTGGTAAAGCATAGGGAAGCATTGTAAAGCACAGAGAGGTCTGGTAAAGCATAGGGAAGCATTGTAAAGCACAGAGAGGTCTGGTAAAGCATAGGGAAGCATTGTAAAGCACAGAGAGGCCTGGTGAAGCATAGGGAAGCATTGTAATGCACAGAGAGGTCTGGTAAAGCATAGGGAAGCATTGTAAAGCACAGAGAGGTGTGGTAAAGAATCGGGAAGCATTGTAAAGCACAGAGAGGTCTGGTAAAGCACAGGGAAGCATTGTAAAGCACAGAGAGGTCTGGTAAAACATGGTAAATGGGGGCATGGGTTGAACCGTGATATTGAATGGAAAAAAGGAAAGCCCCTTAACATGAGTTAATGTGTTACAGGTGCAACTGGCAACCTTATTTCTCACATACACATTTATCGACAATAATCAATGCATCAACAACATTTTATTTTTCAAAATCAAGAACAGACATTAGTTTTTATCAGAAGATCCAATAACTAAAAACACTGCTGTGCAGAATAGTTAAACAGCAAGGTACAGCTTACATTCAAATTCAAAAGGTCTTGAGTTCAAATTAACAACCAGCAAAATACGCGTGCCATAATAATAATAATAATAATAATAATAATAATAATAATAATAATAATAATAATAATAATAAATCAATATAATTTTTAACAGAAGTCATTTAAATCTGAAATATGCTTGTTAATTAACATCAATGTTAACATTTTACGTCAACACCATTTACCACCTAGAGTACATGAAACCCAATACATTGTAAAAACATTGCTTTCTCGTCCTCCCTTTCCTTTACATTGCACACATATTTGTTCAATGATTTAACGTACTCAGCAGAACGCATTATCATAGTTTCAGATTCAGCTGTGTCTCGCTGTCAAAGACAAGGACCGACAACTCTGCAGGAAAAGGGACCTCAAAGCTGACAAAATCAAACCCCACTACTCTAAAGCAGTAAGCAAGATAAACCAGAGTAAAACATGGTAAATACATAGTATAACCGTGGGAAAAGCATGGTAAAACTGAAAAATATAGTACAAAAATACCCTGGTAAACTCTTATAAGGGAACAACAAAACCGCTCTTTGTCTATTATAAGCCTCTCAGTTGCTTTGATGCAATAAACTGGTCTGACCCAATGTAGCAAACAAGTGTAAGGTTCAAGTGGGCTCTTATAACCCGTTACACAGACACTGAACGATTGCAAGGACTTGTCATAATAGTCTCTCTCATCTCTCTGCTACTGACAAGTCTCAGTCATGCTGAGGCAGGGCAATGTGTGTACTTTCATAAAACGCATTTGACGTGGCTAAGGAGGCTTGGTGGTACAGTGGTTAAAGAAAGGGGCTTGTTACCAGAAGGTTCCCAATTCTATCCCAGCTCAGCCACTGTCTCACTGTGCGTGACCCTGAACAAGTCACTTCACCTCCTTGTGCTCTGTCCTTCGGATGAGACGTAAAACAAACAAGGTCCTATTGGAAGTGCTGCAGCAGTTGTTGATGATTCATAGTTCTCCACCTAGTCTCTGGATAAAAGCGTCTGCTAAATTCCTAATTAATTAAACTAAACTAAGTAACTACAATGTAAACACACAGTAATTAGAGACACAATGTAAAGTGTTATCGTACAGTCTTTAGTGCTGTTTACTGTACGACACATTTTTGCTTAGGTTTGAAATCAGACAGGGCAGCATAGTACGGTTCTTCTTTCACCCAGTCAGATTTTCCTTGATAGGTGGACCTGAGGTGCTCCAGATCTATCTTATACTTCTCCTCCAGACTTCTCCTCATCTCCAGCGATTTCAGCTTCTTGGACTCCTTCAGATACTTGACTTTCAGTTCCTTTTCCTTCTTGCTCAACTCCATTGTGTAATTAACCAATATTTTTTTTTCTGTTAATCCAAGCTCTTCTCCAGCGCCCTGGTATATCACATTGGTGTAGTAGCTTCCTCCATTGGCCTCCACCATTGTCTCTATTTTCTTGAAGAGCTGTCTCACCTGGGTGCGATCTTGAATGTTCTTGTTGTCAAAGACGTGACACCTGTTCCCACACTTCTGAACAAGCTGCTGGAGCTCCTGGTCGCCTTTCAGAATCTCCTCAATCTTCTTGTCTTTCAGGTGGTCCCCGAGAGTGAAAAGGATAATCATGTTGCTCACAAATTTATCACCAAAAACTTCCTGGATCACCTCCACTGTTACTCTGTCTTCTTCAGTCACTCCTCCAGGATGGAGCACCAGGAGAAAAGCGTGAGGTCCTGGAGAAGACAGACAGATAAACTTCACCATCTCGCGTAGAATTTCATCATCGGAACGGGTTCTATCAAGCATGCCTGACGTGTCGATGACAGAAACCCATCTCCCATCAATAACAGCCTCCCTCTTCAGGCACTCCTTATTTGTGGAGGAAGGTCTACATTCAAACTCCTCTCTCCCCAGGATGGTGTTTCCTGAAGCACTCTTCCCTGCTCCAGTTTTCCCCAGCAGCACAATCCTCCACTCAGAGTCACTCCTCAGGGCTTGGCTGTCAGCACTGGGAGTCTCTTCACATTTCTTGTCTTTACCTGCGGCTCCAAACACTGCAAAACAACAAGATTAATGTAATTCATTCAGATTATTAAAGTTTAGGCTAGACAACATTACTCCATCATACATATTTTATACTAAGTCCTTTGTCCTCGCCTTTCGAGGTACCCCTGCCCATAATTTCTTTCTTACATGTAAAAAGGGGTTACAATTTACAAATCTTTTTTTATTTTTTTAACTAACTTCAATATATAAAACATAAACACTTGATTTTGTAAAAAGCAGATTTAAAGCATAGGGATGCATTGTAAAGCACAGAGAGGTCTGGTAAAGCACAGGGAAGCATTGTAAAGCAGAGAGGGGTCTGGTAAAGCACAGGGAAGCATTGTAAAGCAGAGAGGGGTCTGGTAAAGCACAGGGAAGCATTGTAAAGCAGAGAGGGGTCTGGTAAAGCATAGGGAAGCATTGTAAACATCAGAGAGGGGTCTGGTAAAGCATAGGGATGCATTGTATAGCGGAGAGGGGTCTGGTAAAGCATAGGGATGCATTGTAAAGCGGAGAGGGGTCTGGTAAAGCCCAGCGAGGTATCGTGTAGCATATTGGTAAACAATGGTAAATGCAGAATTCAACCATGGAACAAGCATCAGGACAACTTCTCACCTGGTTGGGTTTGTGGGTTTAGGTTGGTTGTTACGTAGTTAGCAGGAATCAGTCCAACTCCTCTGCGAGTCTCTACTGACCACCATCCCAGGTCACTGATGGAGTAAAGAAGATATATTTTTGTATCAGGTGTATATTGAAGCTTATTTCTGTGGATACAACTTGATCAGGATGGCGAAGAACTCCTACAACTTTAAACTGAAAGCTGTTGAGCTTGCAAATCAGATCAGTGTCTGAGTGAGGATCACATACCAGTGTAGCGTGGAGAGGCAAATAATAACAAGAGAGAATGTCAATTCAACACCGAGGAGGTTGGTTTATTTTCCCTTTCTTTTCTTACAGCAGTTTCTAAGAGTCGCAGGGCTCAACTCTTTAATATACTGTGTGTTTCTTTCTCCTCAACCAGCAAGACAACTAAACACTCACAGTCTCCTGATCCAGACAGGGCTTCAGTGAGGAAGATGAGTTGATCCCATGGTTATCCCCTAAAACAGCATCACCACAGCGAGAGCTACACTAGCTTCTGCTCCCCAACGACACTCCAATACGCCACACACCCCACTCTCCGAACTTCCTGTCTGGATCAGATTCTGTAGCGTTTATTATTCCAAAATACAGTGCATACAACCAGAACAGAAATGCATTAAGAAACTTAAATAATAATAATCATACAGCTCCTGCATTACAACTAAAATGCACCAGTTTCAGTACATAGTCCTGTGTACTTACAGTCTTCTGGTTTTTTTTTTCGGTTCCTTAAACTTTACAGTAAAATATGGGTATGCTCCAGTGTGTAATTGTATTATTTTAAATTACTTTTATTCAAGTTTATTCAATTCATTTTGTTTCTATTTGTAATGTTTTGCCATACTGTGCTTTTTTATGTGTTTCTTTATTAAGCTGCCTTTATTTGAGCTTGGGTAGGGAAAAATATGTATGTTGCATTATTGAGAACTGCGTTTATTCAAGGGTGCCAACTATTAGAAATCTGATATCTGAGTGTGGCGCTTATTCAAGGGTGTGCGGGTATGTAGTGACAGAGCAGAGGTGGGTGGGTGTGCGGGTGCGCGGGTGCGTGGGTGAGCGGGTGCGCGGGTGTGCGGGTGTGCGGGTGCGTGGGTGTGCGGGTGTGCGGGTGTGTGGGTGCGCGGGTGTGCGGGTGTGTGGGTGTGCGGGTGTGTGGGTGCGCGGGTGTGTGGGTGCGCGGGTGTGTGGGTGTGTGGGTGTGCGGGTCCGTGGGTGTGTGGGTGTGTGGGTGCGCGGGTGTGTGGGTGCGCGGGTGTGTGGGTGTGCGGGTGTGTGGGTGTGCGGGTGTGCGGGTGTGTGTGTGCGCGGGTGTGTGGGTGCGCGGGTGTGTGGGTGCACGGGTGTGCGGGTGTGTGGGTGCGCGGGTGTGTGGGTGCGCGGGTGTGTGGGTGTGCGGGTGTGTGGGTGTGCGGGTGTGCGGGTGTGTGTGTGTGCGGGTGTGTGTGTGCGCCGGTGTGTGGGTGTGCGGGTCCGTGGGTGGTCTGGTGCGCGGGTGAGCGGGTGTGTGGGTGTGCGGGTGCACGGGTGAGCGGGTGAGCGGGTGTGTGGGTCAGTTTGGTGGCTGATTCCCATCTTAGTGAAGGAGGCTGGAACCAAGATGGCCACCGCCCTTTGCACACCCGCATGGCATTAGCTTGGGAGTTGGTTTTGGTGTTTGTCTATTTTGAGAGGTTTGTAGGTTTTTGTTTAAACCTTTTTGTGTGTTCCTAGGTTGTGATTTGTCTGTTATTATTAAAAGTGTGCCAAGGTGCTTTCAACTGAAGTTTCGTACGTTCGTTTGATATTTCTGCCGCTGACAAGCCTTGACCGATCGCCACTACTCTACAGTAGTCAGGATGTCAAATGGTCTGTAATACTTTCTTCTGAGAAACTAGTGTCAAGTTCAACAACATTTAAAGAAAGAGTCAAGCTAATACGGTCTGATTCTTCATTTTACAAAAGGTGCCAGATATGGGTGTGTGTTGTTGTTTGGTTTTGATTTTTCAACATTGGAATCAGGTGTGTTCTGTGCATGGGATGACATCTCTACACAGGATAAAGAGGTACTGGAATTTTGGCAAATACTTAATTGCGATTGGTTCGTTTTTGATATGTGATTTATAATATAAAATGGAAGCCAATGAGAATATGAGATCACTCACAAATACTGCAGAAGGATGTCAAAGGGGTGGTACCTGTCATCATGAACCGTGATGATTTCTCCTTCTTTAATTGTGAGTTCATCTTCGTCCTCAGCATCATAGTCATAGAGGGCACGGACTTTGAAAGAGGTTTTGCCCCTATGCAAGGGTGCTGGAGGTGGCAAAGGAGGAGTGAAGCGTGGCTGAGTCTCTGACTGCTGCTGACATTCCTGCTGAATAGCTGCACATGGTGGTGACAGGAGGGATTAAACGACATTCAGATTAACTGAAAACAATTAAATTATTTCGTCCTTATCGTCACGGTATCAAACAGGAATCCATAGACTTTGTTGTGGGGCTCGTTCAGTTCAGGGGAAGGGCTGAGAGCAGCAGACTGTGCTCTCTGTCCTGCAGTGAGAGAGCTCAGCTTGAGTGTGTTATTTTGGATGTTTTGTTTTGCCTGTTTAAATGTTGTGTTTGTTTCGTTATTTAAATAACTTCCTTGTGCTCCGTCCTTCAGATGAGACGTAGTTGTAAGTGACTCTGAAGCTGATGCATAGTTCATACACCCTAGTCTATGTAAGTTGCCTTGGATAAAAGCATCTGCTAAATAAATAAATAAAAACAAACAAGGTCCTATTGGAAGTGACTCTGCATCAGCAGTTGTGATGCATAGTTCACCCCCTGGTCTCTGTAAATCGCTTTGGATAAAAGCGTCTGCTGAATTAATAATAATAATAATAATAATAATAATAATAATAATAATAATAATAATAATAATAATAATAATTAAAAAAACACGGACACAGGAGCTTATCATAAATAATTAAGATGACGTTATCATAAATAATTAAGATGACATTATTTATTTTCAACAGTGCTCATGAGTTTTCACTTTCTATTAACTTTGCAGCAGGTTGATAATGATATGCTGTTTTTTTTGAAAATCTGGTTTATTTACTGTAGACTATTAAAGAGATGTGCAGAGAGGTACTGACTGTTTTCTTAGTAATGGAGGCAGTGAGCGAAAAGTAATCTTTAATTTGCTGTCTTACCTTCTAAACGCCCTCCACTCTTCCCAGGTACCAGGGTGAACACTTCTGCTTCACTCACTGAATAAAAACAATATTAGCATGTAAAAGGAGTTCACTAGAAATACACACATTGTCCAGCCACAGCGGCACTGAGATGAAGCTCAGCTAAAACATTGATCTGAACCATTTATGCAGAAAATTCTACTGTAAATGCAGTTTTACAACTGATTGATTAATTTTGTAAATGAACTGTTATGAAGGGGCAGTAATTAAATATACACATTCAGACCTTAACAAAGTGTCTCTCCAAGATACATTCAGACCATATTGTCTCTCTAAGATACAACGCCAGGAGTAACAGAAATGTGTTTCATGCCAACCTGTTCTGGTTATGTTCACGAGTTCCTCCTTGCAGATGTCCTCAATGAGGTGTTTAAGTTCAGACACAGCCTGGTTGGCAATGCTGGCAGGAGTCTCTGTATTCACAGTCAAGCTGGAGAGGTCTTTAAGATCTGGAGGCTCAGGGAGAATCTGGACTTCCTGTAACAAGGAAGAGGGAAAAGGAATCATCAGTAAAAGATGAGTAAATATCACTCATGTTTTCTATGGTTGGACAGTGAGTTGTTGTGTGGGGGGGGATAGACTCCATGTTCAAACTGCACCATACAGTTTGTAATGTTGTTGAAGCTGACACCCTGGGATCCTTCAAGAAGCTGCTTGATGAGATTCTGGGATCAATAAGCTACTAACAACCAAATGAGCAAGATGGGCTGAATGGCATCCTTTAATTTGTAAACTTTCTTATGTTCTTCTTACAAAAGTTTACCACAGTATTTTTTGCACTGTGTTTGCACTATGCATTTACCATGCGTTGCCATGCTTATTAATATACTTTACCATACCTCTCTATTCTTTATAATGCTTACCTATGTTTGACCATGCTTTCACAGTGCTTCATTACACATTGCTGTGTTTTTACTATGGGAAACTTTTATAAGGGTTAGTTAACCATGGCTTCTTTTTTTAATATGCGTTTCCAGACCTCTCTGTGCTTTACAATGCTTCCCTATGCTTTACCAGACCTCTCTGTGCTTTACAATGCTTCCCTATGCTTTACCAGACCTCTCTGTGCTTTACAATGCTGTCATATGCTTTTCCATACCTCTCTGTGTTTTACAATGCTTCTCTATGGTTTACCAGACATCTCTGTGCTTTACAATGCTTCCCTGTGCTTTACCATTCTTTCACTGTGCTTTTACGAAGGAAAACTTTTATACAGAGAATAGTAGGCCTTAGTGTCAGTGCATTATGGAGAATAACAGATTGGCTGCAGTGAATTACAAGAACATAATTCCACTGAGGGGTTCTTAGACATCCGAAATTACAAGAGCAAGTACTGCATACATTTTGACATATAACAGATGGATTTGGTTTTACATGACATGAAGATGGGGAAAGGGGAACACAGCTTCGAAAAGAATATGTGAGAAATATTTTGAACAACATTTTATTGTCAATGTTTTCTAGGAGAATTTAAACTCAAACATGATCTAACCTGTAGAAACTGGATGTGATCCTCTGTCTCCAAAAGCTGTTTCAGCTCCGCGTTTCTCCATATTAGCTCAGCAATCTCCTGCTCCAGTTTCTTCACAAGTCCTCCAGCCTGCTTCATGGCTGCTCTGCTCTTGGTATCAATCTCTTTGGTCACCTCAGCCCAGAAAGTCTCAATGAATTGGATGAGCTCAGCTCGGAGCTTCTGGTTCACCTCCATGTCCCTCTGTTCTGATCTCTGAGTGACAGGAAACATCCAGTTTATGAGGGGCACTGGTATCAGTCTTGGTAAGCCTAAACATCTTAAAAATGCATTTTAAAGACGTTGTAAAAACAACCAAGGCACAATTAGAACAGAAGAAAGTTTACACATTCAACCCTGTTCCTAGTAGCTAATTGATCTCAGAACTTTGTGAACTTGGATCTTCAAGGATCCCAGTGATTCTGCCTCAACAACATTACTGGGTAACCCATTCCACCCCCTCACCACTCTCTGTGTGAAGAAGTGTCTCCAGCCCTCTGTCTTAAGTTTACCTCCACTTAATTTTTAATAAACCACAGCATTATGTTTGCCTTTTTGATTGCTTCCCCACACTGGAAACCAAATAATATGAGTGACATGTGGGCAACAGAACCATGCATATTCATGAACTCTATGATTTTTAGATTTAAAAGAGTAATCCTGTAAGGTTTACGTGTGTGTCTTCTGCAGGTGTCGGATTATAAAAAATGAATACATTGTTTTAATACTGCATGTTTTTTTTTAGGAGAGTAACAGTTGTCAATGTAACCCCATACATTGACACTCTCCACAGTCTGTTTCAGCTCCTCTACTTCTTTCAGTCCCTCCTGGATTCTCAGTTGTATTTCTTTCTGTGTCTCTCCCAGCTGCTTCTGTGTAGATAGAAATACAGCGACACAGTAACATTTCTGATGGGACATTAAGAAATTGTCTGTTGCATCCTGCTCTTAAACATATCTGAATAGAACTAGGATATTTTTCCATTGTAATATGTATATATGTGTGCAAGTTAAATTCCCATATCAAGAGGAAAATTACAAAACTCTGTAGCAAATTAAGTAATAATAAAGCTTTAACTATCACTTCAACAGGGACGGTTGAGTCATGCGGTCAGGGGAATGCAGGTTTGCATCATGGCAGTGTCAAGTTGTCCATCTTGGTTGAAGATCTGCACAGGGAAGTAAAATCATCAGGAACCGAGCCACTATACTGTGCTACAGCAGCCCCTACTGGCCAAGAGACTGGTAAGCTTCAGGGCAGGCCTTTGTCCTCCAGGGGCTGGTAGCTCCAATGTAAAGACCGGATTGGCTGTGTGCTGGGATCAGAGCACACGCCCAGACCTTCAAATCCCCTGATCTAGTGGGAGTTGCTACGGTGAGGTAACACAGCCGTACATTGAAATTGGGGAGAAAAATGGGGTGCAATAAAATAACTTTAGATTGTAGATAGCATCAGCAGCAAGCCTGCTCACATTAGAGTCAAATGAGGCTGTTCAATGGAAACTACCTTTAGTTCATTTAAACAAACCAGGAGATAAAGTTGCCAAGAAAATAAAACCACACTGTGGCCCACCCCTGTAGTTCAAACACTGATGTTTCTCTCTTGTATGTTTCCAAATAAAAAGTAATAAATAAAAAAACACATAAAAAATCTGACATTGACATACTAATCTCTTAATATTTAAAGCGTTTCAAATTCTTTGTCGTTGATATTCTGACTATGAGATCTAGACTCTCAGTGACAGTGTAAGTGTAGTTATTGCTAATATGTTCCAATGGGGGATGTGACTCAAATCATAAGAAATGGTTCCCACCCATACCTGCTTGTCAACTCTCTCCTTCTCAGCTGAGACTGTATCATGGCCCCTGTGTTTCTCTTCAGTGCACAACCAGCAAATAGAAGTCCCATCATTCCGGCAGTAGACCTCCAAAACCCGTTGGTGCTCCTTGCAGAGTTTCTGCTCCAGATTCCTAGTGGCACTGACCAGTCTGTGTCTCTTCAATGTGACAATCTCATAGTGTGGCTTGACGTGTGTTTCACAGTAAGAGACCAGGCACGTCAAACAGGATTTCACAGCTTTGAACTTTCTCCCAGTGCAGAAATCACACGGCACATCTCCAGGTCCAGCATAGCTTTCTCCTGAACTGCTCCCCTTGGCTTGTCTGAAGTTTTCTGAGATTTCAGCCAAGACTCTGTTAATGCTGAGATCAGGTCTCCTGTCATACTTCCTCTTACAGAGCGGGCATTGGATACTATCACTCTGATCCCAACAGCATCCGATACACTCTGTGCAGAAGTTGTGACCGCAGGGAGTTGAGACTGGGCTGGTGAAAATATCCAGACATATCGAACAGATGATCTGCTCTTCTGAGAGCTGACCAGGGGAAGCAGCTCCTGCCATTTCAGAGAAGGAAATACAACTAAAATAAAAAAAAAACTAAGTTGAACCTTTGTATTGAGCAGCATAAAGGGAATCCCCTTTTACTCAGAGATTAGTTAATGTGTTACAGATAACAGCTGCAGTTAGCCTGGAATTCCTCAAACAGGCCCTTTGAACCACGTCTAAAGTGTTTGGTCTTTTGGCACTGTTCATGAAAAAGGTTTGTGCATCTCAAATTAAATCTGGAATCTCTAGATTCATTCTGCGTGCTTCTGTATGCACAAGGCTTCTGATTCTCAGTGTTTTAATTCTTTTCTGCTCTCCTTTAGAATTCAATTGATACCTGTTAAGCCATTTGTGTATCTCAATCACAAATGAGAAACGCAATAATAGTAAAATTGATTTATTTCACGTCCAAACGAGAACATGTTAATAAGCGACTACTCTTTATTATAGCTATCATGGGAAATAAAGTATTTTATGCTGCACCCACTTTAGTTATGCATGACAGTATTTACATTAATAAAGAGGAGTCGCTTCTGCTTTGAAATGAAAAAGACTTACGATTTCAAATCACATTTAGTAGTTAAAAGTTTGATAACCACAGATCTATAGCTATGTGTCACACGGCTGGCTGAGTGGTGCCGTCAGATCCAGGAAAAGAATACACAGAGAGACAATGGTGATGAGTGAAACTGAGACGCGGCAGCGCTCACTGTTTAATAAACAAATAAATAAACGGTTGAACAAAACAGAAGACAGGACACGGCACTTGAGGCCAAATAAAACAGACAAACAAAACGGACTAACACTTAAACGGTGGACTAAGACAAACAAACACGGTGAGTTTAAACAACTATCAATTTACTTTACTTTATTTTACTTTACTTTCTCCTCTCCGCACCCGTTCTCCACTCACCGAACACACAACCCCGAGTGAATGAAATGTGCATCTATATACACTGTTGTGCAGGGATTCAATTACTAATTAATTATTCACTTGAATCCCAGCACGTGAATTAATTATTTGCAACCTCGTGCTCGCATATTAATTACTTTATATGCAAATGAAGTGATGTGCAATCCTCGTGCTTAAATACAATTATACTTTTTAAATCACACGTGAAACACAGACCTGTTTATATCCCGTGTACCAATGCCTAAACACCAACATTAACACAGCACACGTAACATATAACACAGAAATGCACACAGGGGCAGGGCACTTTGCCACACTATGATAAAAAGGGGCCCACCTTTGACAGCATGGCCAGCACCCTGGGCCCCTAAAACGGACCCCCAGGTATTTCTTCTGAACTGCTCCCTTTCACCTGTCTGAAGTTCTCTGAGATTTCAGCCAAGACTCTGTTAATGCCGAGATCAGGCCTCCTGTCATACTTCCTCTTACAGAGTGGGCAAAGGATACTATCCAATACACTATGTGCAGAAGTTGTGTCCGCAGGAAATGGAGACCGGGCTGGTGAAAATATTCAGACATATCGAACAGATGATCTGCTCTTCTGAGAGCTGACCAGGGGAAGCAGCTGCTGTCATTTCAGAGAAGGAAGTAAAACTAAAATAAAAAAAACAAAGTTGAACCATGATATAATCAGAGTGGAATGATTACTGGAACACTTACACTGAGATTCTTTTGCCCTGATCAGAGAGATAAACTTACAAAAAAATAACCACAGAGAGGTATGGTAAAGCACAGGGAAGCATTGTAAAGCAGAGAGAGATCGGGTAAAGCACAGAGAGATATGGTAAAGCATAGGGAAGCATTGTAAAGCACAGAGAGGTCTGGTAAAGCACAGGGAAGCATTGTAATGCACAGAGAGGTCTGGTAAAGCACAGGGAAGCATTGTAAAGCACAGAGAGGTCTGGTAAAACATGGTAAATGGGGGCATGGGTTGAACCGTGATATTGAATGGAAAAAAGGAAAGCCCCTTAACATGAGTTAATGAGTTAATGTGTTACAGGTGCAACTGGCAACCTTATTTCTCACATACGCATTTATCGACAATAATCAATGCATCAACAACATTTTATTTTTCAAAATCAAGAACAGACATTGGTTTTTATCAGAAGATCCATTAACTAAAAACACTGCTGTGCAGAATAGTTAACCAGCAAGGTACAGCTTACATTCAAATTCAAAAGGTCTTGAGTTCAAATTAACAACCAGCAAAATACGCGTGCCATAAGTCCCTATAATAATAATAATAATAATAATAATAATAATAATAATAATAATAATAATAAATCAAAATAAATTTTAACAGAAGTCATTTAAATCTGAAATATGCTTGTTAATTAACATTAATGTTAACATTTTACGTCAACACCATTTACCACCTACAGTACATGAAACCCAATACATTGTAAAAACATTGCTTTCTCGTCCTCCCTTTCCTTTACATTGCACACATTTTTGTTCAATGATTTAACATACTCAGCAGAACGCATTATCATAGTTTCAGATTCAGCTGTGTCTCGCTGTCAAAGACAAGGACCGACAACTCTGCAGGAAAAGGGACCTCAAAGCTGACAAAATCAAACCCCACTACTCTAAAGCAGTAAGCAAGATAAACCAGGGTAAAACATGGTAAATACATAGTATAACCGTGGGAAAAGCATGGTAAAACTGAAAAATTACAGTGCAAAAATACAATGGTAAACTCTTACAAGGGAACAACAAAACCGCTCTTTGTCTATTATAAGCCTCTCAGTTGCTTTGATGCAATAAACTGGTACTCGTCTGACCTCACGTAGCAAACAAGTGTAAGGTTCCAGTGGGCTCTTATAACCCGTTACACAGACACTGAACGATTACAAGGACTTGTTATAACAGTCTCTCTCAATTCTCTGCTAATGACAAGTCTCAGTCATGCTGAGGCAGGGCAATGTGCGTACTTTGATAAAACGCCTTTGACGTGACTAAGGAGGCTTGGTGGTACAGTGGTTAAAGAAAAGGGCTTGTTACCAGGAGGTTCCCAATTCAATCCCAGCTCAGCCACTGACACACTGTGTGTGAACCTGAGCAAGTCACATAACTTCCTTGTGCTCCGTCTTTCGGATGAGACGTAAAACAAACTAGGTCCTATTGGAAGTGCAGTAGCAGTTGCTGATGATTCATAGTTCTCCCCCTAGTCTCTGGATAAAAGTGTCTACTAAATTCCTAATTAATTAAACTAAACTAAGTAACTACAATGTAAACACACAGTAATTAGAGACACAACGTAAAGTGTTATTGTACAGTCTTTAGTGCTGTTTACTGTACGACACATTTTTGCTTAGGTTTGAAATCAGACAGGGCAGCATAGTACGGTTCTTCTTTCACCCGGTCAGATTTTCCTTGATATGTGGACCTGAGGAGCGCCAGATCTATCTTATACTTCTCCTCCAGACTTCTCCTCATCTCCAGCGATTTCAACTTCTTGGACTCCTTCAGATACTTGACTTTCAGTTCCTTTTCCTTCTTGCTCAACTCCATTGTGTAATTAACCAATATTTTTTTTTCTGTTAATCCAAGCTCTTCTCCAGCTCCCTGGTATATCACATTGGTGTAGTAGCTTCCTCCATTGGCCTCCACCATTGTCTCTATTTTCTTGAAGAGCTGTCTCACCTGGGTGCGGTCTTGAATGTTCTTGTTGTCAAAGACATGACACCTGTTCCCACACTTCTGAACAAGCTGCTGGAGCTCCTGGTCGCATTTCAGAATCTCCTCAATCTTCTTGTCTTTCAGGTGGTCCCCGAGAGTGAAAAGGATAATCGTATTGCTCGCAAATTCATCGCCAAAAGCCTCCAGGATCATCTCCACTGCTTCTCTGTCTTCTTCAGTCACTCCTCCTGGATGGAGCACCAGGAGAAAAGCGTGAGGTCCTGGAGAAGACAGACGGATAAACTTCATCATCTCGCTTAGAATTTCATCATCGGAGCGGGTTCTATCAAGCATGCCTGATGTGTCGATGACAGAAACCCATCTCCCATCAATAACAGCTTCCCTCTTCACGCACTCCTTATTTGTGGAGGCTGTTCTACATTCAAACTCCTCTCTCCCCAGGATGGTGTTTCCTGAAGCACTCTTCCCTGCTTCAGGCTTTCCCAGCAGCACAATCCTCCACTCAGAGTTACTCAGGGCTTGGCTGTCAGCACTGGGAGTCTCTTCATGTTTCTTGTCTTTACCTGCGGCTTTAGACCCTAAAAAAAACAAGATTCATGTAATTGTAATTCAGTAAAGAAATGCATGCGATAGACTATTTATTAAAGCTTAGGCTAGACAACATTACTACATCATACATATTTTACTCTATGTTCCTTGGCATTGCCTGTCGAGGCACTCCTGCCCATAAGTGATATTGCACATAACAAGAGAGGCTGACCATAGGGAAGCCATTGGCAGTGGGGCCAGATAGCTGCCCTCCCTATTAGTCAAAGCCAAAAAGGAGGTGGAGGCTGGGGAGGAGGAGGCAAACTCTGGCACACAGCGGGGATGTAATGGATTGAGGTAAGATATAAATCCTTTCCTTGCCGATCATTGGACGTATTGTTTATCAAATGACAAATAAGATACTAGCTATTTAATTGGCGATTTGGTCTGGTATTGGAAGCACCTAAAATCTGCTTCATGTGAACGTGATTTGATTTAAGGTTAAAGTGAGTTACCTACCCTGAACCACCTCTTCGCTTAATTTCTTTCATGTAAAAAGGGGTTACAATTTGCAAATCTTTTTTTTTTTTTAACTAACTTCAATATATAAAACAGAAACTAACACTTCCAAAGTAAAACTACAGCACTCCTTTATAATGTGTCCCTTTATACAACGGCATGTTCCTGGCTCCCGTTTGTCCCATCATTCCATTACAGTAGCACTTTCATAATTGTTATAAAGTGAAACGCAAACAGCCCAGTCTTGGAACTGTGGCTCCCGACTATAGAGAAAGGGGAGCACTTTATAATAAGTTAATAAGTGGTGTGTAGGGTGTCTGTTATTGTAAAGGACATGGTATCTCGTGCAGAAATCACACAAATTGTACTGAGGAATCTCGTTTAAAGACATTTTTTTTTAACATAACAGAATACCCCCCACTCATGAAATGGTTCGGTCCAAAATCATGTGTATGGTGTATTTTGGACACTTTCTTTGTTGATATGACATGTGCATATATATATATATATATATATATATATATATATATATATATATGTATATACACAGTGCTTTGCAAAAGTATTCAGACCCCTGACCAATTCTCTCATATTACTGAATTACAAATGGTACATTGAAATTTCGTTCTGTTTGATATTTTATTTTAAAACACTGAAACTCAAAATCAATTATTGTAAGGTGACATTGCTTTTATGTTGGGAAATATTTTTAAGAAAAATAAAAAAACTGAAATATCTTGCTTGTAATTCAGTAATATGAGAGAATTGGTCAGGGGTCTGAATACTTTTGCAAGGCAGTGTGTATATATATATATTCATACAAATGTATATTTGCCTACAAATGTATATAAGAATAGGAAAGCATTGTAAAGCACAGAGAGGTCTGGTAAAGCACAGGGAAGCATTGTAAAGCACAGAGAGGTCTGGTAAAGCATAGGGAAGCATTGTAAACACAGAGAGGTCTGGTAAAGCATAGGGAAGCATTGTAAAGCACAGAGAGGTCTGGTAAAGCACAGGGAAGCATTGTAAAGCACAGAGAGGTCTGGTAAAGCATAGGGAAGCATTGTAAACACAGAGAGGTCTGGTAAAGCATAGGGAAGCATTGTAAAGCACAGAGAGGTCTGGTAAAGCACAGGGAAGCATTGTAAAGCACAGAGAGGTCTGGTAAAGCATAGGGAAGCATTGTAAAGCACAGAGAGGTCTGGTAAAGCATAGGGAAGCATTGTAAAGCACAGAGAGGTCTGGTAAAGCATAGGGAAGCATTGTAAAGCACAGAGAGGTCTGGTAAAGCATAGGGAAGCATTGTAAAGCACAGAGAGGTCTGGTAAAGCATAGGGAAGCATTGTAAAGCACAGAGAGGTCTGGTAAAGCATAGGGAAGCATTGTAAAGCACAGATATGTCTGGTAAAACATAGGGAAGCATTGTAAAGCACAGAGAGTTCTGTTAAAGCATAGGGAAGCATTGTAAAGCACAGCGAGGTCTGGTAATGCATAGGGAAGCATTGTAAAGCACAGAGAGGTGTGGTAAAGCATAGGGAAGCATTGTAAAGCACAGAGAGGTGTGGTAAAGCATAGGGAAGCATTGTAAAGCACAGGGAGGTCTGGTAATGCATAGGGAAGCATTGTAAAGCACAGAGAGGTGTGGTAAAGCATAGGGAAGCATTGTAAAGCACAGAGAGGTCTGGTAATGCATAGGGAAGCATTGTAAAGCACAGATATGTCTGGTAAAACATAGGGAAGCATTGTAAAGCACAGAGAGTTCTGTTAAAGCATAGGGAAGCATTGTAAAGCACAGAGAGGTCTGGTAATGCATAGGGAAGCATTGTAAAGCACAGAGAGGTGTGGTAAAGCATAGGGAAGCATTGTAAAGCACAGAGAGGTATGGTAAAGCATAGGGAAGCATTGTAAAGCACAGGGAGGTCTGGTAAAGCATAGGGAAGCATTGTAAAGCACAGAGAGGTCTGGTAAAGCATAGGGAAGCATTGTAAAGCACAGAGAGGTCTGGTAAAGCATAGGGAAGCATTGTAAAGCACAGAGAGGTCTGGTAAAGCATAGGGAAGCATTGTAAAGCACAGAGAGGTCTGGTAAAGCATAGGGAAGCATTGTAAAGCACAGAGAGGTCTGGTAAAGCATAGGGAAGCATTGTAAAGCACAGAGAGGTCTGGTAAAGCATAGGGAAGCATTGTAAAGCACAGATATGTCTGGTAAAACATAGGGAAGCATTGTAAAGCACAGAGGGTTCTGTTAAAGCATAGGGAAGCATTGTAAAGCACAGAGAGGTCTGGTAATGCATAGGGAAGCATTGTAAAGCACAGAGAGGTGTGGTAAAGCATAGGGAAGCATTGTAAAGCACAGAGAGGTATGGTAAAGCATAGGGAAGCATTGTAAAGCACAGGGAGGTCTGGTAATGCATAGGGAAGCATTGTAAAGCACAGAGAGGTGTGGTAAAGCATAGGGAAGCATTGTAAAGCACAGAGAGGTCTGGTAATGCATAGGGAAGCATTGTAAAGCACAGATATGTCTGGTAAAACATAGGGAAGCATTGTAAAGCACAGAGAGTTCTGTTAAAGCATAGGGAAGCATTGTAAAGCACAGAGAGGTCTGGTAATGCATAGGGAAGCATTGTAAAGCACAGAGAGGTGTGGTAAAGCATAGGGAAGCATTGTAAAGCACAGAGAGGTATGGTAAAGCATAGGGAAGCATTGTAAAGCACAGGGAGGTCTGGTAAAGCATAGGGAAGCATTGTAAAGCACAGAGAGGTCTGGTAAAGCATAGGGAAGCATTGTAAAGCACAGAGAGGTCTGGTAAAGCATAGGGAAGCATTGTAAAGCACAGGGAGGTCTGGTAATGCATAGGGAAGCATTGTAAAGCACAGAGAGGTGTGGTAAAGCATAGGGAAGCAATGTAAAGCACAGAGAGGTATGGTAAAGCATAGGGAAGCATTGTAAAGCACAGGGAGGTCTGGTAAAGCATAGGGAAGCATTGTAAAGCACAGAGAGGTGTGGTAAAGCATAGGGAAGCATTGTAAAGCACAGAGAGGTATGGTAAAGCATAGGGAAGCATTGTAAAGCACAGGGAGGTCTGGTAAAGCATAGGGAAGCATTGTAAAGGACAGAGAGGTCTGGTAAAGCATAGGGAAGCATTGTAAAGCACAGAGAGGTCTGGTAAAGCATAGGGAAGCATTGTAAAGCACAGAGAGGTCTGGTAAAGCATAGGGAAGCATTGTAAAGCACAGAGAGGTCTGGTAAAGCATAGGGAAGCATTGTAAAGCACAGAGAGGTCTGGTAAAGCATAGGGAAGCATTGTAAAGCACAGAGAGGTCTGGTAAAGCATAGGGAAGCATTGTAAAGCACAGAGAGGTCTGGTAAAACATAGGGAAGCATTGTAAAGCACAGATATGTCTGGTAAAACATAGGGAAGCATTGTAAAGCACAGAGAGTTCTGTTAAAGCATAGGGAAGCATTGTAAAGCACAGAGAGGTCTGGTAATGCATAGGGAAGCATTGTAAAGCACAGAGAGGTGTGGTAAAGCATAGGGAAGCATTGTAAAGCACAGAGAGGTATGGTAAAGCATAGGGAAGCATTGTAAAGCACAGGGAGGTCTGGTAATGCATAGGGAAGCATTGTAAAGCACAGAGAGGTGTGGTAAAGCATAGGGAAGCATTGTAAAGCACAGAGAGGTCTGGTAAAGCATAGGGAAGCATTGTAAAGCACAGAGAGGTCTGGTAATGCATAGGGAAGCATTGTAAAGCACAGAGAGGTGTGGTAAAGCATAGGGAAGCATTGTAAAGCACAGAGAGGTATGGTAAAGCATAGGGAAGCATTGTAAAGCACAGGGAGGTCTGGTAAAGCATAGGGAAGCATTGTAAAGCACAGAGAGGTCTGGTAAAGCATAGGGAAGCATTGTAAAGCACAGAGAGGTATGGTAAAGCATAGGGAAGCATTGTAAAGCACAGGGAGGTCTGGTAAAGCATAGGGAAGCATTGTAAAGCACAGAGGTCTGGTAAAGCATAGGGAAGCATTGTAAAGCACAGAGAGGTCTGGTAAAGCATAGGGAAGCATTGTAAAGCACAGAGAGGTGTGGTAAAGCATAGGGAAGCATTGTAAAGCACAGAGAGGTGTGGTAAAGCATAGGGAAGCATTGTAAAGCACAGAGAGGTCTGGTAAAGCATAGGGAAGCATTGTAAAGCACAGAGAGGTGTGTGTGGTAAAGCATAGGGAAGCATTGTAAAGCACAGAGAGGTATGGTAAAGCATAGGGAAGCATTGTAAAGCACAGAGAGGTCTGGTAAAGCATAGGGAAGCATTGTAAAGCACAGAGAGGTCTGGTAAAGCATAGGGAAGCATTGTAAATCACAGAGAGGTCTGGTAAAGCATAGGGAAGCATTGTAAAGCTCAGAGAGGTGTGGTAAAGCATAGGGAAGCATTGTAAAGCACAGAGAGGTCTGGTAAAGCATAGGGAAGCATTGTAAAGCACAGAGAGGTCTGGTAAAGCATAGGGAAGCATTGTAAAGCACAGAGAGGTCTGGTAAAGCATAGGGAAGCATTGTAAAGCACAGAGAGGTCTGGTAAAGCATAGGGAAGCATTGTAAAGCACAGAGAGGTCTGGTAAAGCACAGGGAAGCATTGTGAAGCACAGAGCGGTATGGTAAAGCATAGGGAAGCAATGTGAAGCACAGATAAGCATGGTAAAGCAATGAGAGGTATGGTAAAGCATATTAATAAACCTGGCAATGGGTAAACAATGGCAAATGCAGAGTACAACCATGGGACAAGCATGGGGAAATCTTCTCACCTGGTTGGGTATGTGGGTTTAGGTTGGTTGTTACGTAGTTAGCAGGAATCAGTCCAACTCCTCTGTGAGTCTCTACTGACCACCACCCCAGGTCACTGATGGAGTAAAGAAGATATCTTTTAGTACCAGGCTGTGTGCACACTGAGTTCATTAGGGGGGCTAGTTCTGCACTCAGGGGGTTATTTTCTCTCGCTGAGTGGATGTGTAAATAGTATTAATAATATTTGACATATACAGCTCTGGAAAAAATTAAGAGACCACTACAAAATTTTCAGTTTCTCTGGTTTTACTATTTATAGGTATGTGTTTGGGTAAAATGAACATTTTTGTTTTATTCTATAAACTACTGACAACATTTCTCCCAAATTCCAAATAAAAATATTGTCATTTAGAGCATTTATTTGCAGAAAATGACAACTGGTCATTTTCTGCAGTGTTATCATACCTCGAATAATGCAAAGAAAATAAGTTCATCTTCATTTTTAAACAACACAATACTAATGTTTTAACTTAGGAAGAGTTCAGAAATCAATATTTGGTGGAATAACCCTGATTTTCAAGCACAGCTTTCATGCGTCTTGGTATACTCTCCATCAGTCTTTCACACTGATGTTGGGTGACTTTATGCCACTCCTGGCGCAAAAATTCAAGCAGCTCGGCTTTGAATCAAGCCAAGTACAAGGTTGTCCTGGAAGAAAACTTGCTTCCTTCTGCTCTGACAATGTTCCCCAACTCTGAGGATTGGTTTTTCCAGCAGGACAATGCTCCATGCCACACAGCCAGGTCAATCAAGGTGTGGATGGAGGACCACCAGATCAAGACCCTGTCATGGCCAGCCCAATCTCCAGACCTGAACCCCATTGAAAACCTCTGGAATGTGATCAAGAGGAAGATGGATGGTCACAAGCCATCAAACAAAGCCGAGCTGCTTGAATTTTTGCGCCAGGAGTGGCATAAAGTCACCCAACATCAGTGTGAAAGACTGATGGAGAGCATGCCAAGACGCATGAAAGCTGTGCTTGAAAATCAGGGTTATTCCACCAAATATTGATTTCTGAACTCTTCCTAAGTTAAAACATTAGTATTGTGTTGTTTAAAAATGAAGATGAACTTATTTTCTTTGCATTATTCGAGGTCTGACAACACTGCATCTTTTTTGTTGTTTTGACCAGTTGTCATTTTCTGCAAATAAATGCTCTAAATGACAATATTTTTATTTGGAATTTGGGAGAAATGTTGTCAGTAGTTTATAGAATAAAACAAAAATGTTCATTTTACCCAAACACATACCTATAAATAGTAAAACCAGAGAAACTGATAATTTTGCAGTGGTCTCTTAATTTTTTCCAGAGCTGTATGTTAATATAAACAGATGTGAAGCTGCAGCTCCTCATAGGGATCAGAGAGAAGGGCACTTAACTTTAATGATTGACTGCCATTCATTTCATGTGTTCAGTGTACCGTTTATTGTCCTGCTATATAGTTCAGCAACACAAGCCACATTTCTAAAAACCTTTTAACCAATACTTAACAATTACATCTTAAAGGTCTTATGACTATGACAATGGGTACCTGGATCAAGATTTTCTACCAGTGACTACCTCTACTTTATTTAACCCTACAAATATGTAGTCAGGACCTCAAATGGAAATTGGAATCAGTGTGGTGTTCTAAGCACAGGATGACATTTCTACACACGATAAGAGGTACTGGAATTCTGGCAAATACTTCTCTGTGATTGGTTCATTTCTGATATGTGATTTATAATATTAAATGGAAGCCAATGTGAATATGAGATCATTCCCAAACACTGCAGAAGGATGTCAAAGGGGTGGTACCTGTCATCATGAACCGTGATGATTTCTCCTTCTTTAATTGTGAGTTCATATTCGTCCTCAGCATCATAGTCATAGAGGGCACGGACTTTGAAAGAGGTTTTGCCCCTATGCAAGGGTGCTGGAGGAGGAAGCAAGTGTGGCAGACAAATAGAGGGTGGTGAAGGAGGAGGAGGAGGAGAAGTGAAGCGTGGCTGAGTCTCTGACTGCTGCTGACATTCCTGCTGAATAGCTGCAAATGGGGGCGACAGGAGAGAGTAAACGACAGGCAGATTAACTGAAGACAATTCAATTCATTCATCCTTATCGTCAGGTTGAATGCAACCTACTAGTAAACCGAAGAAGGCCATATAAAGCAAAGTGAGAGATTAGAAGGCGGAACACAAACAGCACAGTCTTGTAACTGCGGCTCCTGACTATAGAGGTATAAAGGGGAGCATTTTATTATACGTTAATAAGTGGTGTGTAGGGTGTCTCTTATTGTGTAAGATGTTATCTCTTGTGGTTTGGGCGAGAGGACCATGAAGCTAAGCAATGACTGTGTTCAACCTGTGTCACCACCGGGAGTCTCTTCATGTTTCTTTTCTTTATCATTATTTATTTATTTCTCAGCAGACGCCCTTATTATTATTATTATTATTATTATTATTATTATTATTTATTTCTTAGCAGATGCCCTTATCCAGGGCGACTTACAATTGTTACAACATATCACATTATACATTATTTCACATTATACAGATATCACATTATTTTTACATACAATTACCCATTTATACAGTTGGGTTTTTACTGGAGCAATCTAGGTAAAGTACCTTACTCAAGGGTACAGCAGCAGTGTCCCCCACCTGGGACTGAACCCACGACCCTCCGGTCAAAAGTCCAGAGCCCTAACCACTACTCCACACTGCTGCCCTAGACCTTTACCTGCGGCTCTAGACACTGCAAAACAACAAGATTACTGTCATTCCGTCAGGAAACTCATGCAATAGATTATTTATTAAAGCTTAGGCTAGACAACATTACTAGATCATACATTATTATTATTTGTTTATTTAGCAGACGTCTTTATCCAAGGCGATTTACAGAGACTAGGGTGTGTGAGCTATGCATCAGCTGCAGAGTCACTTACAACTACGTCTCACCCGAAAGACGGAGCACAAGGAGGTTAAGTGACTTGCTCAGGGTCACATAATGAGTCAGTGGCTGAGGTGGGATTTGAACCGGGGACCTCCTGATTACAAGCCCTTTTCTTTAACCACTGGACCATATTTTACTCTACGTTCTTTGTAATTGTTTCTTAGAGAAATGTAAAATGGGGTTGCAATTTTCAATGTATTACACTTTTTTTTTAACTGTATCTTATTATGTTTAGGGTCTATTTGACCCAACACTGGTTTCCACTGACTTTAGATATTGAGTGCGAGATCTACACACTCAGCGACATTGTAAGTGTAGCTGCTGCTGATCGGCTTCAATGGGGAAGTGACTCATTGTTATGCTTTAGTGTCACACACTTTCTGCAATGATCAGAGCTAGTCAGATACTCAAATTTTTGTTAATCTTCTCACCTGGTTGGGTTCCTGGGTTGAGGTCGGTTGTAACAAAGTTAGCAGGAATTGTTCCAACTCCTCTCCGAGTCTGTCCCAACCACCAATCTGGGTCACTGAACGAGGAAAGAAGATTTATAATTCGTGTTACCATCTGCTATTCATTCATCACAGTTTTGCTTTTGTATTCAAATCTTTCTTTTAATACAAAACTGTATCAGTGTGCTTAGCAATTTAACAGCAGAGTAATTTATTAGGTTGTGTTAGCACTGTTTAAAAATAAAATCATCAATCAAAATGATGGATTATTTGTTTAACAATTTTATTATATGTTTATAATTCATATTCTGTTGAACTTTTTATTGTTGTTATACTTTGCGATTGTCCTTTTATTATTTTCCAGGACCCCCTTGTAAACGAGGCCTCGGTTGGTAAATCTCCTGGTAAATAAATAACTCTGAAACATGGTGCATGAACATGACAGTTTTGAGCACAGCAGACACCATGAGACTGATCAATGAAATACGTTTTCTTTCTCGCTGAATTTCAACGACAGTAGCAGAACCATTTACAATAAGGGTTAAGACACATTAGTTTTACTCTGAAGCCAATGGGAATACGACATCAAATACCAATAGTATAGAACGAGGTGCAATGTCAGCACCTGTCATCGTGAACAGTGATGATTTCTCCTTCTTCAAACGTGAGATCATCTTCATCCCCAGCATTAAAATCCCAGATTGCACGGACCTTGAAGGAGTCTTTATTATGGGATAGATGAGTAAATGACAGGCATGTTAACTGGAGGGAATTCCATTTTATTACGGGATAGATGAGCAAATGACATGCATGAATTAATTCAATTCATTCATCCTTGTCAATAGGTCTAAAGTAACATTCTGTAATAATAAATAACATAAAGGGCTAGAACGTTTTGTATTAAAATGAAATCCTGTTTTTCTATCAAACGTACAACGTGTGCTATTGTAACTCTCCCTAAGTCTTTGCTTTGGTATTTTACAGGAAATGAGGACAATGTCCAATATTTGCTGTCGAATTAAGGCAAGCCAAAATAAAAAAAAGCTGGCACTTGCGCGGATTGATTTTCAGTTGGATTCACTGTTGATGTTGTGACGTTCCGGCGAGCATCTACCGTCTGACAGAAGCCCGCTAGATCTGGAAGCTGATGGTACTGAACCGTTTTCTAATTTAAGTTATGACTCGAGATTCTGGTGAAATCCCTAGTTTCGCTCTCGTGGTTTATGGTGTCACCAGAACCCCTCGATGCGATTATAATCTTGTAATACACCTCAGTCTTTCTATTATTCTGTAAGTTAATGCAGATTTGCAGTTTCTGTGAGTGCATTCCCTGGGATTTAATACAGGGCATGGCAGCTTCCTTCAACTATTCATTTATTAGCCACCTTACAAGCAATAACACTCCCAAGGTTCATTGGCTGCTTGCATATTATACACACACACACACACACACACACACACACACACACACACACACCTCGGGTAATGACTGCACACCCTGTCAAAGGTTATTGCTTATACAAAATGAACTGCCATACAAAAAAGGAAGTCAATGCAATAACGTCTGTCTAACTTGCATTACACAAAGATTCAGACACTGGAATACATATATAGTAATCCTCTCACCTGTGTTTATGTTTGTTACGTAGTTCGAAGGGATCTTTCCAGCTCCTCTGTGGTTTTCGCCATACAACCAGCCTCCGTCACTGCTTGAGCAAAGGGGAGATTCATTTTAGTGTCCGGAAGAATAACAGGTGGAAGGTATGTCAGCCCAAAAACCCAATGTTTTTCCTTTCTGACTGGGAGCAGAGGAAAATGGAGTCGTGAATCTGAAGCCAGGGGCTCAAGACTACATTTACCAGCATGCATTGCGCTGGGCTATTGAGACTGGCAACACCTGTGCTGACCGAGTTAACTGGGTGTAAATTGATTGTTACTAGGATTGCCAAGTGTATATAAGCAGGTCAGAACGTTTGGTCTGGTGTCTGCGTTAAAGTTAAGGTTAAGGTCTGAAGGAAGTCTGTGTGGTCAGACCTGAAAAGGGATTGTGACACTTGTGTTACCGGTAAACAGCGTAGCTGTCCGGTTGTAGGTAAAATCTGAGAAAAGTTTAATTTAGTACTCCTGGAAGGAGTTAGGCTTTTGTTTGTTTGTTTGTATGTTTGGTTTTGTGTTTAAAATAAATATACAGACAGTGTTAAAGGTCCCGAAGCATAGCTAAAATATAACCTTGCAATCTTTACGTGTAAAAAATACATTGTTGTACTGTACATGTTCCTACGTCATGAGGGCAGCTTCATTTAAAAACCAAAACAAACCAGTGTACCGTAACCAAATCTGACAGCTATAGATGTCACAATTTTCCTCCCCATCAGAAACTGTTACCCCTGTAGAAAAATATGGTAATACATTCTGACGGGTCGTGTTGTGGTGTCAGAAATTGCTACCCTTGTTTATGCAATGGAAAAGACAGAATACAGTATTGATTACTAGTCTTTTAAATAGTTGTTTTACAAAAAGCAGAAGAAATGCCATTAACACATTACTTTACGATTAGGAATAGACACTGCTGCCCATGTGAAGGGGAACAGGGAAGATGTGCCCGTGTTTGAGAAATAGTCAACAGTAATAATTGTATCCATTTGTACTTAATACCAATAAATCTAAATGATTTAGGTAGGGAGATTTTTTTGACACAGTAAGAGGAAGAGAAGTAAAACAGTGGCGAGCATGCTCAGGGCAGATAGAAGTAAAAAGTGATATGAAGCAAAAAATGACAGTGGTACTCAACACTGGCCCTCGAGATCCGTTCCAGTCCTTGTCTTTGTTCCAACCAGGTCCTAAATTAGTTAACTGCCTCTTAACAGCTTCAACGAACTACATTAGAACCTGCTTGGAGTAAAAACCTGGACTGGATTGGATCTTGAAGGCCAGAGTTGAGTACCACTGGTCTACAGCAAGCACAGAACAAGAGAGAAAAAATAATACATTCAAAATTACAACCCGGACCTTCAACCAAACAGTGACGAGAACTCAGAAACAATGAAGGTGGGACCAGTGACAGAAGAATTTATAAGGAGACGATTTTGAAAGAGCAAGAAACTACAAGGTAAAAAACACCTGGTGATACAAACCTCACATTCAAGGTAGAAACACAAGAATTTCACCAGATACCTGAAACATACCCGGACAAACACCTTTCAAACTTAATCTGGTCAGTAAAAAAAAGAACAATGGGGAAGACTTTGAACAATGTCTGTGTTCTGAATGTATTATTGTACGGTGCTTGTGGTAGGGAGAGCAATAATGGCAGTGGTTTGTTTTAAATGTTATTCACTTTTGTGTGCTTTAAGAAACATAGAATATATAAAATAACTTAAGAAAATATTATCATCACACAATAATACAGGTCTCCATTGGTTTCAGCTGGTAATTATTATTATTATTATTATTATTATTATTATTATTATTATTATTATTATTATTATTATTAGGCAGACCTTTATCTAAGGTGACTTACGGGTGTCAAAGGGCAGTACACGGTTACAATGCAAGATTAATATTTAAATACAGTGTAGTTTACATTAAGTGCAAATAACACTACTGAAATATGAACTAGGAAGCAACAAGTCAGGATTAATGCTCAAGTGGCAAAACCAACTCGAGACATAATTATAGGAGGCTGTGTGGTCCAGTGGTTAAAGAAACAGGCTTGTAAACAGGAGGTCCCCGGTTCAAATCCCACCTCAGCCACTGACTCATTGTGTGACCCTGACCAAGTCACTTCACCTCCTTGTGCTCCGTCTTTCGGGTGAGACGTAATTGTAAGTGACTCTGCAGCTGATGCATAGTTCACACACCCTAGTCTCTGTAAGTCGCCTTGGATAAAGGCGTCTGCTAAATAATAATAATAATATTGTGTGATAATATATTCTGACCCATGCATGATTCTATTGATACTGTAGAAGCTGGAATGGTACCTACAAGTCTTGATGAACAATGAGGATGTCTCCTTCTTTAAATGAGAGTTCATCATCGTTCGCAGCGTCATTGTCACAGAGAGCCAGGACCTTTCGACAGCCTTTCTGTGGGTCTGGAGCCCCGGCAAGCTGGGGAGTCTCTTCCCGCTGCTGTTTCAGTGAAGACAGCCGGGTAGCTGCAATCGGAGGGATGCATGTACTTCACATCGTTCATCTTTATCTAACCTGTTAGTAAACTGCAGGCTTAAACGGGTTATACCATTTATTATTATGAGAAAAAACTTATACAAAATACAGTAGAGGCTCAGGGTTACGAACGCCTAGAGAATGGAGGTTGTTTGAAGTCTGAAAAGTCTGTACCTCAAAATGGGTTTTCAGTGGTTTTAATAAATGTGAATACCTGCTATCTACACCCTCAATCTGGAGAATAATACAAGGATACAGCACAGTAATACAATAATATTGTTACAGTTCTAAAGTCTTTTAAATGGTACTATAAATGGAGAAAGGCTACATTTAAGTTAAGGCTGAAATCGCAACTGTAGCAAAAACACAGATTTAACGTCCAGGAAAACATGGGTTAACATAGAGCTTGTTGGGTTAAAACAACAAAAAATCAGTGCCTTGTATAAAATTAAAACTTTCCCAGTAAAATTGCCCGTACTCGCTTTGAAATCTGCCTCAACTGTCTGGATACATTTGTTGGTACAGTAATTGTGCCTTCCCCATGACCAGCATGCCGAATATAGGAGCTCCTATCTGGTTGCATTGCACGCATGGTTGAGTGATTTCATACTTCTGGCTGAAAGTAGGGTGTGGGGCAGAGCGGTCAGTTCGAAAGTTTAATGTTCATAACTCTGAGGTTCTACTGTATATATTACTGTGTCAGGGTAGCCAATAGTCAGGCAGTCAATGTAAAAGTTTAATTTCAAAATAAATAAGCACAAAACACTTTCAGCTAGAGGTCATTCCTGTGAACAGTGTCAGGAATAGAGTCAAATCTTACCTTCTGGACGCCCTCCCCTCTTCCCAGGTACCAGGGTGAACACTTCTGCTTCATTATTACACTTTACAATTTTTTTTACTATGGGAAACTTTTTTAAGGGTTTGTTTAACCTGTTTTTTTTTTTATATGCTTTACCAGACCTCTCTGTGCTTTACAATGCTTCCCTATGCTTTACCAGACCTCTCTGTGCTTTACAATGCTTCCCTATACTTTACCAGACCTCTCTGTGTCTTACAATGCTTCCATATACTTTACCAGACCTCTCTGTTCTTTACAATGCTTCCCTATGCTTTACCAGAACTCTCTGTGCTTTACAATGCTTTCCTATGCTTTACCAGACCTCTCTGTGCTTTACAATGCTTTCCTATGCTTTACCAGACCTCTCTGTGCTTTACAATGCTTCCCTATGCTTTACCAGACCTCTCTGTGCTTTACAATGCTTCCCTATGCTTTACCAGACCTCTCTGTACTTTACAGTGCTTCCCTATGCTCTACCACACCTCTCTGTGCTTTACAATGCTTCCCTATGCTTTACCAGACCTCTCTGTGCTTTACAATGCTTCCCTATGCTTTACCAGACCTCTGTGTGCTTTACAATGCTTCCCTATGCTTTACCAGACCTCTCTGTTCTCTACAATGCTTCCCTCTGCTTTACCATACCTCTGTGTGTTTTACAATGCTTGCCTATGCTTTAGCTTTCACTGGGCTTTATTACATGTTGCTGTGCTTTTACATGGGAAACTTTCATTAGGGTTGCACTACGTCTAGAGAAAATGAAGCTCAGATAAAACATTTATCTATGAAAGGACAAGGAATCTTGAACAATTGCGGAAGAAAGTCTTTACTGTAGCTTAAGTTTTACAACCGATATCTAGAATTTTAGAAATCTAAAATAATTGTAAAGAACTTGGTAACAGAGTTATCCTGTAAGTGGCAGTAATTAAATAAATATAGACATTCAACAGACCAAATCGTCTGTCCAAGATACAACGCCAGGAGTAACAGAAATGTGTTTCATGCCAACCTGTTCTGGTTATGTTCACCAGTTCCTCCTTGCAGATGTCCTCAATGAGGTGTTTAAGTCCAGACACAGCCTGGTTGGCAATGCTGGCAGGAGTCTCTGTATTCACAGTCAAGCTGGAGAGGTCTTTAAGATCTGGAGGTTCAGGGAGAATCTGGACTTCCTGTAACAAGGAAGAGAGAAAAGGAATCATCAGTAAATGATGAGTAAATATCACTCATGTTTTCTGTGGTTGGATAGTGAGTTGTTGTGTGGGGGGGGGGGGGGAATAGACACCATGTTCAAACTGCACCTTACAGATCCTTATAAAAGTTTAGCACAGTATTTTGCACTGTATTTTTGCAGTTTCCTCATGTTTTTTTCATAGTTATACTTAGCACAGGGATGTAAAATCATCAGGAATTGAGCCACTATACTGTGCTACAGCAGCTCCTACTGGCCAGGAGACTGGTAAGCTTCAGGGCAGACCTTTGTCCTCCAGGGGCTGGTAGCTCCGATGCAAAGACCGGATTGGCTGTGTGCTCAGATCAGAGCACACACACGGTCCTCGGATTGGCTGTGTGCTGGGATCAGAGCCCACGCACTGGCCTCGGATTGGCTGTGTGCTGGGATCAGAGCCCACGCACGGGCCTCGGGTTGGCTGTGTGCTGGGATCAGAGCCAACGCACGGGCCTCGGATTGGCTGTGTGCTGGGATCAGAGCCCACGCACGGGCCTCGGATTGGCTGTGTGCTGGGATCAGAGCCCACGCACGGGCCTTCAATTCCCCTGTGCTGGTGGGAGTTGCTGAGGTGCGAAATTAGGAAGAAAAATGGGGTGCAATAAAATAACTTTAGAGTGTAGTTTACACCCAACGTCCTCCTGGATGCACTCGCATCACCTCAAACTCAACCTCTCTAAATCTGACCTCCTTTTCTTTCCCTCCTCCTCCCCCTCCTCTGATCTCTCTCTATCTCTGTTCCTCTGGAATCTACCACACTCTCTCCCTCTTCCTCAGCTAAGAACCTTGGAGTCACGCTGGACCCCTGCCTCTCTTATTCCCAGCACATCTCCACTCTGGCACGCACTTGCCGATTCTTCCTGAGCAACATCCGAAGAATCCGACCCTTCCTCACCAACTATGCTACCCAGCTCCTGGTCCAGGCCCTGGTACTCTCCCGCCTAGACTACTGCAACTCCCTCCTGGCTGGCCTCCCTGCGTCCGCCACCCGTCCGCTCCAGCTCATCCAGAACTCTGCTGCCCGCCTGGTGTTCTCTCTGCCTCGCTTCGCCCACGCTACTCCACTACTCCGCTCGCTCCACTGGCTCTCGATCACCGCTCGCATCCAGTTCAAGACTCTTGTACTAGCCTACAGATGCCTTGATCAGACTGCACCCAGCTACCTCCAGACCCTCATCTCTCCCTACATCCCCACTCGACCTCTCCGCTCCGCCTGCACTAGAAGACTGGCTCTACCTCCTCTACGCTCCCCTGCCTCCAGAGCCCGCTCCTTCTCCACCCTAGCTCCGCAGTGGTGGAATGACCTTCCTACAGAAGTCAGGACTGCCCAGTCCCTGACCACATTCCGGCGCCTCCTTAAGACTCACCTCTTCAAACAGCACCTGTAGAACTCCTCTGTTTGTATCATGGGACACTATCACCCTTCATTTAAATGTGCTTTATTTTGCTCTTATCTGCCCCCTATTTTACTGCATTTAATCCTGTACTTCAGAATACTGTAATCTGCCAAGTGTTTAACCTGTAGTACTTTGTATTTAATCACATCCTGATGTAACTATCACTATTTAATCATATCCTGATGTAATTATCACTATTATCTGCTGTATTATTGAATTGTGGTTTGTCACACTTGTACTTTGCTTGAACAAAAGTTATTGTATTTCTTGCTCTTATTGTATTACTTGTATTGTAACACTTGAAATGTATTTGCTTACGATTGTAAGTCGCCCTGGATAAGGGCGTCTGCTAAGAAATAAATAATAATAATAATAATTGTAGATCGCATCAGCAGCAAGCATGCTCAAATTAAAAGAGTCAAATGAGGCTGTTCAATGGAAACTACCTTTAGTTCATTTAAAAAAATCAGGAGATAAAGTTGCTAAGAAACCAAACCTCACTGCGCCACACCCCTGTAGTTCAAACACTGACGTTTCTCTCCTTCATGTTTCCAGGTGTCCGGTGACTGCCTCTTATCAGGTTGAGTGTATTTCTTGTGCACTCTTTGCTGTGTCAGTCATAAAAAGAGTGCAAGAGAAAGTACACTCTCAACTTGATTACAGGCAGCCGAACACTTAGAAACATTAAATCTAAATAAAAAACACATGAAAATCTGACATTGACATACTTAATCTGTTAATATTTAAAACGTTTTGAATTCTTTGTTATTGACATTCTGACTGCGAGATCTACACTCTCAGTGACAGTGTAAGTGTAGTTATTGCTAATATGTTCCAATGGGGGATGTGACTCAAATCATAAGAAATGGTTCCCACCCATACCTGCTTGTCAGCTCTCTCCTTCTCAGCTGAGACTGTATCATGGCCCCTGTGTTTCTCTTCAGTGCACAGCCAGCAAATAGAAGTCCCATCAGTCCGGCAGTAGACCTCCAAAACCCGTTGGTGCTCCTTGCAGAGTTTCTGCTCCAAATTTCCAGTGGCATTGACCAGTCTGTGCCTCTTTAATGGAGTAACCTCATAGTGTGGCTTGACGTGTGTTTCACAGTAAGATGCCAGGCACGTCAAACAGGATTTCACAGCTTTGAACTTTCTCCCAGTGCAGAAATCACACGGCACATCTCCAGGTCCAGCATAGCTTTCTCCTGAACTGCTCCCCTTGGCTTGTCTGAAGTTCTCTGAGATTTCAGCCAAGACTCTGTTAATGCTGAGATCAGGTCTCCTGTAATACTTCCTCTTACAGAGCGGGCATTGGATACTATCACTCTGATCCCAACAGCATCCGATACACTCTGTGCAGAAGTTGTGTCCACAGGGAGTGGAGACCGGGCTGGTGAAAATATCCAGACATATAGAACAGATGATCTGCTCTTCGGAGAGCTGACCAGGGGAAGCAGCTGCTGCCATTTCAGAGAAGGAAATACAACTAAAATAAAAAAACAAAACTAAGTTGGACCTTGATATTGAGCAGCATAAAGGAAAGCCCCATCTATTCAGAGATTAGTTAATTAGTTAAGAGGCTGCTGTGGCCACTGACTGTGTATGAGGTTTCCTTGACAACAGTAGAGAAGCTGGAAGCTTTAATCAGTTCATACATCCGGAAATGGTTGGGAGTTCCACGCTGCCTCAGCAGAGTGGGACTTTATGGTAAAGGAATACTGCAGCTCCCAGTCTCCGCTCTAACTGAGGAGTTTAAGTGTGCCAAGGTCTGACTGGAAATGACATAAGTAGAGTCACGCGACAAATGCGTAAGGGAGACAGCACCTGTGTTGAAAACTGGAAGAAAGTGGGCAGCAAAGGCTGCCCTTCAAATCGGGGATATCATGGGGCAAGTTCAGCATGGAAGAGGGGGTCTTGGTCTCAGTTCAGCTCCTCCTGCATGGCACAAGGCAGCCCCAGCTCAATGGAGGAAACTGGTAGTCAACGAGGTGCAAAAGCAGGAGGAGAGGATGAGGTGCGTAAAGGCCGTTTCCCAGGCCAAGCAGGGAGAATAGATGAGATGGGAGAGTGTGGAACTGGCAAGACATATGGTCAATGGAAAAGAGCAGGATCAGTTTCCACATCAGGTCAACATATGATGTTCTCCCATCACCACAAAACCTAAACCTCTGGGTAGGAGAGGATCCCTCATGTCCTTTGTGTTCATCACCTGCAACATTAAGGCACATTGTGACAGGATGTAAGGTGGCTCTTAGCCAAGGACGGTTTACTTGGCGCCACGACCATGTGCTGTGATGTTAGGCCTTAGCATTGGAAGACAAGCGTAACATGACCAATAACTTGCCACCAGTTAAATCAAAACATTACACAAAAGACAACATTTCTCCACCCAGGAGAGCAACCACCAAGAAAAGGTGTTAAAACCAATCCTCGCCCAGGACAACTGGAAGCTGCGAGAGACTGGAAAATGCTGGCAGATGTTGGTCAACGGCTTATTTTTCCACCTGAGATTGCCACCACTAACCTTCAACTAGATATTGTCTTGTGGTCTGGATCAGCACGCCTTGTTCACCTGGTAGAGTTAACAGTGCCATGGGAGGATGCTGTAGATGAGGCGTATGAGAGGAAGAAACTGCGGTATACTCAACTAGCTGCTGAAGCGGAACAGTGAGAATGGAGAGTCCGGGTTTACCCAGTGCAGGTGGGTTGTCGAGGATTTGTGGCACACTCTACAACCCGGTTTCTCAGAGATGTCGGATTCAGTGGCCAAAAGTTGCGTCGCACAGTGAAGAACTTATCTGAAGCAGCAGAGAGGAGCAGCAACTGGTTGTGGTTGAGACGGAAAGATTCAGGTTGGTGGATCTCAAGCACAATAGAAAGAAAGAAACGCTGATGTACAGGTAAGTAAGCTGGGCTGAGTTGAGTGGGGGACGGAGGGGGGTGATGCTGGGATGCCAGAATCACCGTTGAGCCCTCTTGAGGTGTCGTGGTCTAGTCGACGAAACACCGAGGATGGAAGGTGCCCACTTGAAGACCCCAGAGATGTACCCTACTTAGCTCAATCCAGATGGTTGTCATGCTGATGCGCTGGGGAGGCCACACTGTGGTTGATCCCCGGAGCCAGCATCGCAGCCGTTGTGTGTGCTGATGCGCCAGGGAGGCAAAATAAGCTGATCCCTGGAGCCAACATTACACTTCAGCCATCAACACCTGACAGAAGGATATCTACATCATCATATGGAAGGAAACGCAAATGGATGGAGACACATATGGATCACATTAGTGTACTGTAAAGCTATGTCTTAGTTGGTGCTTATCTTGGCGAGAGCTGAGTTCAAATCAGCATGAAGTTTTAACATCTACTCTCGTGTAATGGAAATCACAGCTGCAGTTAGCCTGGAATTCCTCGAACATGCCCTTTGAAACGCTTAGAAAGTGTTTGGTCTTTTGGCACTGTTCATGAAAAAGGTTTGTGCATCTCAGATTAAATCTGGAATCTCTAGATTCATTCTGCGTGCTTCTGTATGCACAAGGATTCTGATTCTCAGTGTTTTAATTCTTTTCTGCTCTCCTTTAGAATTCAATTGATACCTGTTAAGCCATTTGTGTATCTCAATCACAAATGAGAAACGCAATAATAGTAAAATTGATTTATTTCACGTCCAAACGAAAACATGTTAATAAGCGACTACTCTTTATTATAGCTATCATGGGAAATAAAGTATTTTATGCTGCACACACTTTATTACAATAGTTATGCGTAACTGTATTTACATTAATAAAGACGAGTCGCTTCTGCTTTGAAATGAAAAAGACTTACGATTTCAGAGCACATTTAGTAGTTGAACAGAATAAAAAATGAAAATGAAAGTCATTTTTCTATTAACACGTTTCTCAGTTGTGATTGAGATACACCAACGGCTTAACAGGTATCAATTGAGTTCTTAAAGGAGAGTAGAAAAGTCAGGGTAAACACCTGGAAATCAGAAGCTCTATTTATACATCTCAAATCCAGTTTCTTTCTGTTCCTTTGATGAATCAGTTGCACAGCTCAGCTCAGGAGCTGCTCTTCAGTTCTAGTTAAATTCACACTCCCAAGGCACCAGGAGATTGCTTTTCAGGAAAATAAATGAATTATCCAAATTTTTAATTTTACAAACGCCTGTTGCCCAAGCAGCCCCCTAGTAAGCCATCCTGTTGTGTGAACAGTGTACCCCGTTCTTTGAAAATGCACCAACCTCTTTGTGCGTCACAATGCTTCCCTATGCTTTACCACACCTCTCTGTGCTTTACAATGCTTCCCTATGTTTTACCAGACCTCTCTATGCTTTACAATGCTTCCCTATGCTTTACCAGACCTCTCTATGCTTTACAATGCTTCCCTATGCTTTACAATGCTTCCCTATGCTTTACCAGACCTCTCTGTGCTTTACAACGCTTCCCTATGCTTTACAATGCTTCCCTATGCTTTACCAGACCTCTCTGTGCTTTACAATGCTTCCCTATGCTTTACCACACCTCTCTGTGCTTTACAATGCTTCCCTATGCTTTACCAGACCTCTCTGTGCTTTACAATGCTTCCCTATGCTTTACCACACCTCTCTGTGCTTTACAATGCTTCCCTATGTTTTACCATACCTGTCTGTGCTTTACAACGCCTACCTAGGCTTTAGCTTTCACTGTGCTGTATTACACTTTGCTGTGCTTTTACTGTGGGAAAACATCTATAAGGGTTGGAAAAGACCTGGGGTCAATTATAATTATCATTACAATTACATAATAATTGTTTACTGAAATTGCAATTACAATTACAATGCTGTTTTGTGCAATTAGTTACAATCCTGCTGCAGTAATTGAATTTATAATTACAACGGCACTATAAAAATAACACAAACAACTACCCACGTTAACATGTTTACTCTGTTTATTCTAGCAAGCGGTAATCATCACAGGTACAAATACAGAAACACGCTACGGAACGCTTACTCAAACAAACAGGGGTTGAAAATACGAATGTTCACTCAACGGAAAAACCCAACATGGAAAGGAGAATGACTGAGCTTGGAAAGGCTTGTAATTGAACTGGAAATGATTCATTACATGATCATTACAATTGTGCCAAGGTTCAATTACAATGACATTGTAATTACAATTACAAATGACACAAGTACAGTTGCAACTGGACCTCCCCAGTTCTGGTTTGGAATAGAGAGTCCACTGTAGATCTTTAAAGAGGGGGTGCGGCGGTCTCTTGCTGGGGGGGTTCCTGTATGGCGGGTTGCTGGTTGGCAGCGTGGCTGGTTCATCTGTTGAAGTGTGCTGTGAGGGTGTCAATCAGCTCTTGTTTCTTGGTGCCAGTGACCCGCATGCCCAGCTGCTTGCAAGCTTCCTTCAGCAGCGGCACGGTCAGCTTTCCCAGGGTGCCGTTCTTCACGTGGGCCCGCAGCTCCTCCTCCGGAACCTCCGCGCAAGGCTTCTTTTCAGCGCCGCCGCCACCGCTGTCCCCTGCTGGACAGGAGGTGAACCTCGTCAGTCTTTACAATTAACAGGAAGGGAGTTTAAAACCCATTCTCTTACCTCTTATGAGCTTTATTAACATTACCACCAGTCCCTCCCTTTAAAGGAGTGCTGACTATCTTTAAAATCCACTCTCTTACCTCATATTAGTTTTATTAACAGTATCACTGGTGCTCTCTTTAAAGGAGTGCTGACTATCTTTAAAATCCACTCTCTTACCTCATATTAGCTTTATTAACAGTATCACTGGTGCTCTCTTTAAAGGAGTGCTGACAATCTTTAAAATCCATTCTCTCACCTCTTATTAGCTTTAATAACAGTATCACTGGTCCTCCCTTTAAAGGAGTGCTGACCATCTTTAAAATCCACTGTACTGTTTCAGTGTGCATGTGTACTGACCAGACTTGCGTTTCACTTGGGCTCCCTTGCCCTCGGGATTGTAGCCTGGTGGATAGACCAGCTCCTTGAACTGAGAAACCAGTGAACCCAGTCTGCGGTCCATCATCTCTGCTTTCGGCACTGAAACACACACACACACACACACACACACACACAGTTAAAAGGGAAAATAGCTGATAGGTTTACATGTGCAAGAATACAGAGAAGAGGAGAGAAGGTATTATTTGTCTCTCACGGGTGAGGTGCTCTATCTGCTCGGGGGAGAGGAGAGGGCAGTTGAGAAGAGGAGGGGAGGGGGAGGGGAGAGAGGAGGTATTATATGTGTGTCTCTCACAGGTGAGGTCCTCTATCTGCTCAGGGGAGAGGATAGGAGTGAAGAGGAGGGGAGGGGAGGGGAGAGAGGAGAGAGGAGGTATTATCTGTGTGTCTCTCACAGGTGAGGTCCTCTATCTGCTCGGGGGTAGGAGAAAAGAGGAGGGGAGGGGAGGGGAGAGTAGAGGTATTATCTGTGTGT
Organism: Acipenser ruthenus; assembly: GCF_902713425.1. Taxonomy (NCBI): domain Eukaryota; kingdom Metazoa; phylum Chordata; class Actinopteri; order Acipenseriformes; family Acipenseridae; genus Acipenser; species Acipenser ruthenus. The sequence goes on along the minus strand of NC_081240.1, from coordinate 2,041,333 downwards.
CTAACTGGTGAGGTCCTCTATCTGCTCGGGGGAGAGGATAGGAGAGGATGGGAGTGAAGAGGAGTGAGGAGGAGAAGAGAGGAGGTATTATCTGCGTCTGTCACGGGTGAGATCCTCTATCTGCTTGGGGAGAGGAGAAGAGAGGAGAGGAAAGAAGAGGAGGGGAGGGGAGAGAGGAGGAGAGAGGAGGTATTATCTGTGTGTCTCTCATGGGTGAGGTCCTCTATCTGCTCGGGGGAGAGGAGAGGATAGGATAGGAGAGGAGGGGAGGGGAGGGGAGGGGAGAGAGGTATAATCTATGTGTCTCTCACAGGTGAGGTCCTCTATCTGCTCGGGCTCCAGCAGGTCCAGGGCCAGCGCCTCCAGGTTTCGATAGTGCTGCTGGATCACAGGATTCTCAAAGGCCTCGCTCCTGTAACACACGAGACACCAGAAATGTCACACATACCTACAGACACACACACATAAACATACATACACGAGACACATCACACACAGACACGAGACATTGAAGACACATATACACACACAGACACTAACAGACACACATACATATACAGACAGACATACACACACACACGAGAGGCTGAGGACTCGCACATAATGAATCCATAGAAATGCGAGACATATAGAGAAAACACAAAAGTATGTTGACACATTAATAAATACTAAAAGAAACTTAAATTCATTGACAAATGTTTTGACTAAGTTTTTTAATGTGCCATTGAATTTACATTGAAGACAATGAGAAAGATTTCTAGAGGAAACGTTTGCCATTGAATTTACACTGAAGACACAGAGAAAGACTTCTAGTGGAAACGTTTGCCATTGAATTTACACTGAAGACACTGAGAAAGGCTTTTAATGGAAGCATCCCTCATTGAGTTGACCAGGTTTCTGTTGGGGCGCTGTGGAGTGTTTTACAGTGTGGATGCTGTGTGGAGGAGGCAGTGCTGTCAGGGCTCTCACTGGTATTTGAAGCGCAGTTTGTGCACAATCTCCTTCATCTTGTCGATCTGCTCTGGTTTGGCGGACGTCTTTTCAGGGTAATCCAGGGAGCGGATATCATCAGCGTAGGGCAGGAAGATCACATGGAAACCTGCCAGGGACAAGAACAGAGGCTGAATCACACCAGGGGCTAGATTGCAAAGAATTACAGCTATGGCCAAAAGTTTAGCATCATCACACATTTTGCTTCCTAAAGTCGAATGAAACCTGCTGAATAATGTTATGTTGTGTTGTATTGAATTTAGCACTAGCCTCTTTGGCTGTCAATAAAGACATCTGGTATAGGTCGAGAGGAGAGAGGTATGGTCACAGGAAGTGATGTAACAGCCAAAGGAACAAAAGAGAAGTGGCAGTATGGCAATGAGTCGCAAGAGGTGTGTTTTTTTTTTTTTTAGTGCTTAAGCCGAGAGTTAAAAAAAATATATAAATACAGCTTTGACACTTTGAAAAGGGAATAACTAGTTAAACGTCTGGATTGTTTTCTGTGTATTGGAAGCATGCTGGAACAGGAACTGTACAGTAAGCTGGCGATTGAAGTAGAGAGTACTGAGTGATCTGAAACGTGCAGGACCAGTGAAGACACCGACATGGTTTGAATTTTAAAATACAGAACGAAAAGTTATTTAATGTGTGCAGAACAATCAATATTCGTGTTTTTTTTTTGTTTTTTTTTCAAGCTGCGGGTAGTGGTCTGCTGCAAGAGTTTGTTAAAGCAACGTGAATTATTTTTGTTTTTTTAAACTTGCGAGACTGAAACCCTTAGTTTTCTTTATACTGCTGTATGACTTGCGAGACTGAAACCCTGAGTTTTCTTTATACTGCTGTATAACTTGCGAGACTAAAACCTGGAGTTTTCTTTATACTGCTGTATAACTAGCGAGACTGAAACCCTGAGTTTTCTTTATACTGCTGTATAACTAGCGAGACTGAAACCCTGAGTTTTCTTTATACTGCTGTATAACTGACTGAAACCTGGAGTTTTCTTTATACTGCTGTATAACTTGCGAGACTGAAACCCTGAGTTTTCTTTATACTGCTGTATAACTTGCGAGACTGAAACCCTGAGTTTTCTTTATACTGCTGTATAACTTGCGAGACTGAAACCCTGAGTTTTCTTTATACTGCTGTATAACTTGCGAGACTGAAACCTGGAGTTTTCTTTATACTGCTGTATAACTTGCGAGACTGAAACCTGGAGTTTTCTTTATACTGCTGTATAACTTGCGAGACTGAAACCCTGAGTTTTCTTTATACTGCTGTATGACTTGCGAGACTGAAACCCTGAGTTTTCTTTATACTGCTGTATAACTTGCGAGACTGAAACCTGGAGTTTTCTTTATACTGCTGTATAACTTGCGAGACTGAAACCCTGAGTTTTCTTTATACTGCTGTATAACTAGCGAGACTGAAACCTGGAGTTTTCTTTATATATATTTTTTTGTTTTGTTGGCTGCGGTAAATCTTTATGGAGCTTTCATATGCATTTATTTGTTTAAGGAGACAATTGTAGCAGGACTTAAAACAGTACAATAGTATTATGGAAGACCACGTTTGTTTGTTTTTTTTGTTTGGGAAAGTGATTGTTTAGTTACTATAATTGTTATTTACCTTGCTATTATAGCCTCTCAGTCATTATTGCTGATACTTACCTTGGTGCTAAAAGCTTTGTTCACTATTCGTATGTTTGTCCTTGGGTTGTTTGGTTTCAGTCTGTGTAATGTTTCAATGTTTGAAAATAACTTTGCACAGATTTAAAGAAATGTTTGAATAGTTCTCATGCTAATGTATTTCCTTCTCTATATAAAATATAAATTGCTCCTTTGCATATGAACCACTTAAACTTATAATTGCTATTTGCACAAGTTTGGTTGAACATGTGATATGGTTACTGTTTATGAATGTGAATGCATTATTTAAATGTAGTATTACCTATTTGCATAAGTATTCATTTGTTTAACCCTTTTTGCTGATTGTATTATTAATTGTATTATTTACATGTGAAACGGTTGGTTGCATTTGGTAATTGAAATGTTTTTTATTTTGACTATGTGTGGTATAAAGGAATGTACCTGAGCAATTACTAAAGTGAATCGTTTTGGGGGGGGGGGGGGGTCAGTATGATTTATCTAATTACTTACCCCTTTAACTATTGAAATCTTATTGGCTATTGCTGATCAGTTTATTTAGCAGACACCTTTATCCAAGGCGACTTACAGAGACTAGGGTGTGTGAACTATGCATCAGCTGCAGAGTCACTTACAACTACGTCTCGCCCGAAAGACGGAGCACAAGGAGGTTAAGTGACTTGCTCAGGGAAACACAATGAGTCAGTGGCTGAGGTGGGATTTGAACCGGGGACCTCCTGGTTACAAGCCCGTTTCTTTAACCACTGGACCACACAGCCTCAGTTGAATTCCTTGTGCTAAGAATAATGTCAATTTAAAAAATGTAAAACTGTTATTGCTATAGATATATTGGTAATAGTAATCTGAATCTAACTGAGGAAACAAAATGTGTTTAGTAAGAATACTTAAAAAAAAATACTTATGTTTTGTGCGAAGAAATAATTAACAGTACTGGTTATGTAATAAATGTCAATTAGCTTCTACTTAAAGCCCTGTTCTCTATTAAGTTAACGTAAGTCAGTTGTAATATTGTAGGGTCTCGTAGGTAGAAACCTAGTTTTGCTACGCGGTCCGAGTAACAATTTGTGTTTATTTTATTGGGATGTTTCTATACTTTCTTGGCATCCAGACTTTACTATTAGACAAATTCCGTTACAACGGTAACATATTATTTCACATACCACTTTGTAGTTTTCCATATACTCTTTTATATTCTTTTAGTATTTCTAAACCCTGCAGACAGGTCTAAGATGAACAACAAACTGTTTTCTGTTTCTTTCAGAAAAAGAAAGGTGAAATGCTATTGTATAGCAGTTTAATCCTGGTTTCGCTAGGAGTTTAATAATAAGACACACCTGAGCTTGTTAGCTAGACACACTGGGGGCTAATCAAGCTGGTAGCAGTAAAACCTGGAATGGATCACACTGCTGTGCAACAGGAGTCTTATTTCCATCCCTGTAGGAATGGTAAATCGGCCCGGGTGTGTCTGTGTCACTGACCTGGAGGGCTGAGCTGTACTCTGTTCTTGTCGAGCTCCTCTGACTGAGCAACCAGGGCTGCAAATCGAGGAGGGGTGTTCCTGCGGGGGGTGTACCGGCACAGGGCAAACACCTTCCTCTCCAAACACCTCATCAACAGAGCAGTGAAGAGCTTAGAGCTGCCTGGGAGAGAGGGGGGAGAGAGAGAGGGGGGGAGAGAGTGAGTGTACCAGCACAGGGCAAACACCTTCCTCTCCAAACACCTCATCAACAGAGCAGTGAAGAGCTTAGAGCTGCCTGGGAGAGAGGGGGGAGAGAGAGAGGGGGGGAGAGAGTGAGTGTACCAGCACAGGGCAAACACCTTCCTCTCCAAACACCTCATCAACAGAGCAGTGAAGAGCTTAGAGCTGCCTGGGAGAGAGGGGGGAGAGAGAGAGAGGGGGAGAGAGTGAGTGTAGCAGCACAGGGCAAACACCTTCCTCTCCAAACACCTCATCAACAGAGCTGTGAAGAGCTTAGAGCCAGCTGTAGTTTATGGAGCTGTGACTTGGATGTCCTCGGGTAGATGAACTGGGCCGGTCTCTCACCTGTGACCTGGCTCTCCTCGGGGTAGATGAAATGGGCCGGTCTCAGGTGATGGTGCCTCTCGAGCCGCTCCAGGGGTTTGAACCCGATCAGAACCAGCCCCGGCTCGTCGAACTTCTTTACCTCCTCCGTCTCCTCCTTCTCCAGCACGATCTGCTTGCTCCCGTAGGTCTGTGGGTCAGAAAGCATAATCACAACCCTGCACAGCAGTCTGTCTGGGCCCAGAGGGTTGTGGGGCTTGTAGTTTGGGCCCAGGGGATTGTGGGGACTTGTGGCAATGTGCCCGGCCCCTGTGTGCAATTCTGTGTTATGTGTTGTATGTTGCGTGTGTAAATGTTGGTGTATAGTCATTGGTACACGGGATATAAACGGGTCTGTGTTTCACGTGTATTTAAAAAGTGTAGATTTGTATTTAGGCACGAGGAGAGCACAAATCACTTCACGTGCTGGTTAAATGTAATATGTGAGCACGGGGTTGCACAGAATTAATTCACGTGCTGGGATTCAAGTGAATAATTAATTAGTAATTGAATCCCAGCACAACAGTATATATAGATGCACGTTTTAGTCACTTGTGGTTAGGTGTTCGGGAGTGGAGAACGGGTGAGAGAGAGAGAGGAGTAATTGAAAGTAAAATCGTAAAGATAAGTGTTTGTACTCACCGTGTTTGTTTGTGTCCGTGCACCGTTTGTTTAGTGTTAGTCCGTTTTGTATGTCTGTTTATTTTGGCGCAAGTGCCGTGTCCCGTGTTTTGTACTGTTAAACCTTTTTATTTTGTTAATAAACGCTGAGTGCAGCCATTGCACTCAGCTCATCATCACCACCGTCTCTGTCTGTGTATTCCTGTCTGGTCTGACGCCACCCACTCTGGCCGTCTTTGTGACAGGACTGTAGTTTGCGCCCAGGGGATTGTGGGGACTGTAGTTTGGACACAGGGGACTCTGTAGTTCTCCTGTTACCTGCGCTTTCTTGGTGTCGCTGGGCAGCAGCAGGCTTCCGGTCTCCGCGTGGAACCAGCGAGTCTTGGTCTTGACCTGCTCGTTGGACTCTCGGTACAGCCTGACAGGGTAGGGCTTGGTGGCGCTGCGGACCAGAACATACACCCCAACTGCCAGGGAGACCCCATCCCCCAGAGTCAGGGACAGCCTGCCAGACAGAGAGAGAGTCAGAAACAGAGAGAGAGACAGACAGAGAGTGACAGAAAGACAGAGTCAGAAAGACAGACAGACTGAGAGAGCCAGAAAGAGAGAGCATACAGTCAGAGACAGAGAGTCAGATAGACAGCGTCAGAGAGACAGACAGACAGACAGAAAGTCAGACAAACACAGTCAGAGAGACAGATAGACAGAGACCTGGCAGGCAGAGTTACAGAGACAGGCAGACCAAACATACTGGTAACTACACCCCCAGCAACAATTCAACTGCAAGTTAGCAACACATATCGAATGCATTAGCTTATGATCTCCCCTATTTCATATTCTCCTCTCCTCTCCGCTCCTCTCCTCACCTGGCCTGCGCTCTCTTCTTCATCTCCCTGGCCCGCACCCTCCTTTGCAGGTCTTCCAGTTTCTCAGAAGCCCCCTGCTGCAGGCCCAGGTCGCCCTCGTCCTCGTCCACGGTGATGATGTCACGGTAGAAGAGCGAGACATCGAACCCGCCCGGCTTCGGCAGGTTCATGAGGTCCAGAACCACGCCTGCACACAGACAAGAGAGAGGAGAGAGAGAGTGAGAGAGAGTGAGGTCCTGAACCACGCCTGCACACAGACAAGAGAGAGAGAGAGTGAGAGTGAGGTCCTGAACCACGCCTGCACACAGATAAGAGAGAGAGAGAGTGAGAGTGAGGTCCTGAACCACGCCTGCACACAGATAAGAGAGAGGAGAGAGAGAGAGTGAGGTCCTGAACCACGCCTGCACATAGACGAGAGGAGAGAGAGAGAGAGAGAGTGAGAGAGAGTGAGGTCCTGAACCATGCCTGCACACAGATGAGAGGAGAGAGAGAGAGTGAGGTCCTGAACCACGCCTGCACACAGAAAATAGAGAGAGGAGAGAGAGGTCCTGAACCACACCTGCACACATACACACACAGACACACAAAGACATGAGAGACAGACCTTGGCTCAACCTGCATATTTGTAATTATACCATATAATTGACTGATTACAGTTTAATTACATTTTTATTTGTTATTCAATCATAATTCTTTGATTTTCAACCACTTTTGGGGACCCCCATTGTTTGAAAACAAGTTCTCTAGTATGTGTGTGTATTTGTAGCAGTGCTGGTTATTTAGAGTAAAACATGTTAATAATGTGGGGAGTTGTTTTATGTTACTGATTACTGTAATTGTAATTATAATTACTGCAGCATAATTGTACAGCCAAAACTGTTGCATCGCTCTATACAATGAACTAATTCTGCTTTATGATGAAGTGGAATGAAACCTGCTGAATAATGTTACGTTAACATATTGAACTGCATACTGCTTTGCAGTTTTAACGAAAAACTGAAATTAAAAAAATGTGATATTTCGAAATCTAACATTAAATACCACTGCACGGCTATCATGGCTTCCAGTAGACTTTTGCGATATGATTGTGTAGTTTCTTTGATGTTAAATACAATTACGTTCAATTATGTTCATATATATATATATATATATATATATATATATATATATATATATATATATATATATATAGATATGAACATAATGGTCTGGTGTGGGTACCGGTGTCTCGGAGGTCGCTGGCCTTGCTGCGTGCCAGCCTGGCCTTGCCGCTGTCCTCCGCGTGAGGGTTGTCCTGATTGGTGAACAGCATGACCCGTTTGTGGCTCAGCCTCGTCTTCACGTCGCTGAACAGGTTGGAGCACACCCACAGCGCCTCCTGCAGGGAGAAGTCGGCGCTGCAGCCCAGCGTCTCCTGGAACAGGGTCTGCCCCTTCTCTCCCTGGAAACTGTGCAGGTCTAACACACGACGGGCTCCTGCAGGGGAGAGGAAAGGAGTTAGAAAGAGAAAACAAGGAATAAAAACAGGGAAAATCAAGGAACAAATTAAAAAAAAAAACAGGGACGAGACCAGGAGAAACCTGCAGGTACCACTGGTGAGATCTTCAATGTTTTTATTTTAGAGATGATTAGCTATTAATCATTCTGGAGACACCAAGACCACCAGCATATCATTTAATTACACATAAAAGGCATGGAAGTTTATCCAGACCAGTCTGCAGTAAGGCTGCAAAGCCTATGCACTATGCACTGGCCTGACCTAAGCACCATGTTACTGGATCCTATTATTGCACCATGTCATTGTAGATATAAGTTGCTGTAATCCTAACTTGCTGCGTCCTAGTTCATATTGTATTCTAGTAGTTTTATTTGCACTTGCTGTAAACAACACTGTATTTGAATTTGAATCTTGCATTGTAACCCTGTACTGCCCTGTAACACCTGTATGTCGAGTTGGATAATAATAATCATCATCATCATCATCATCATCATCATCATCATCATAATAATAATAATGGCGCTGCAATTGAAATTGTAATGGTAACTGAGCCCACCTGGAGTGTCCAGATCGTGGTACACGTAGACATGCTTGAAGGGGACGGAGTTCTTGTGCTCGGCTGTCCCAAAGAACACCAAGGCCAGCAGGTCTCTGTCACTGCTGATGATCTTGCTGGTGTACACACTGCGAATGCACTGAGGAAACACAGCAGGGGAGGAGGGAGTCAGCAATCAGGAATAGAGGGGGAGACACTGTGAATGCACTGAGGAAACACAACAGGGGAGGAGGGAGTCAGCAATCAGGAATAGAGGGGGAGACACTGCGAATGCACTGAGGAAACACAACACAGCAGGGAGGAGCACTGAGGAAACTCAACACAGCAGAGAGGAGTCAGCAATCAGGAATAGAGGCGGAGACACTGCGAATGCACTGAGGAAACACAACAGGGGAGGAGGGAGTCAGCAATCAGGAATAGAGGGGGAGACACTGCGAACGCACTGAGGAAACACAACACAGCAGAGAGGAGTCAGCAATCAGGAATAGAGGGGGAGACACTGCAAACGCACTGAGGAAACACAACACAGCAGAGAGGAGTCAGCAATCAGGAATAGAGGGGGAGACACTGCGAACGCACTGAGGAAACACAACACAGCAGAGAGGAGTCAGCAATCAGGAATAGAGGGGGAGACACTGCAAACGCACTGAGGAAACACAACAGGGGAGGAGGGAGTCAGCAATCAGGAATAGAGGGGGAGACACTGCGAATGCACTGAGGAAACACAACACAGCAGAGAGGAGTCAGCAATCAGGAATAGAGGGGGAGACACTGCGAACGCACTGAGGAAACACAACACAGCAGAGAGGAGTCAGCAATCAGGAATAGAGGGGGAGACACTGCGAATGCACTGAGGAAACACAACACAGCAGAGAGGAGTCAGCAATCAGGAATAGAGGGGGAGACACTGCAAACGCACTGAGGAAACACAACAGGGGAGGAGGGAGTCAGCAATCAGGAACAAATTATCAGTTCAATTAAGGGTCTAATTAAGTAATTGAGAGTTCAGTTGGAATGAAAACCAGCAGACACAGGGGGTCCCCAGGACCGAGTTTGAGAACCTCTGCTGTACAGGGATGGAAATAAGCCTACTAGTGCACAGCAGTGTCACCCATTCCAGGTTTTACTAACAGCTTGATTAGCCCCAGTGTTTCTAGGTAACAAGCCCAGGTGTGTCTTCTTATTAAACTCACACTGAAACCAGGAATGGATCAAACTGCTGTGCAACGGGAGTCTTATTTCCATCCCTGTAGATATATGTAACACAAAAACTGCAGGGACAGCTATAAGACTCCTATTGCACAGCAGTTTCACCCATTCCAGGTTTTAATACAAGCTTGATTAGCTAAAGTGTATAGGTAACAAGCTCAGGTGTGTCTTATTAAACTCATCAGGTGAGGATCGTTGGTGTCGATCGGGCTAATTTACCATTCAGAGTGAAACGAGTGAAGAACCAGCTGCTTGGGTTTGTGTGGATTGCTGTTCTCCACAGAGTCTAAGAAAAGCAGCGATCATCACAAACCCAAGCAGCTGTTTCTTCACTTGTTTCACTCTGAATGGTAAATCAGCCCGATCGAAACAAACAACCCTCGCCTGATTGTCAGCACATGATTTCTGCGGAGAGCTCGTTCCCCGTAATCGATTAATCGAGTAATCGGTCCATGCAGCTCTAATCGATGCTCTCGCCGGTCACCTGCAGAGTCATGTCAAAGGGGCTCATCTCATCGTCCTCCCCGCGTTCGAACATCGATTGAGACGCATCGACCAGGAAGATCAGACTGTCCCGGCCGGAGTACCGGACATCCGCTGTAAGAGACAAAAAGGCAATGGCAAGAGAGACAGGAACACAGAGCAATCAGGAGACACAGTGGACCACAGAGCAATCAGGAGACACGGTGGAACACAGAGCAATCAGGAGGCACGGTGGAACACAGAGCAATCAGGAGGCACGGTGGAACACAGAGCAATCAGGAGGCACGGTGGAACACAGAGCAATCAGGAGACACAGTGGAACACAGAGCAATCAGGAGGCACGGTGGAACACAGAGCAATCAGGAGACACAGTGGAACACAGAGCAATCAGGAGGCACGGTGGAACACAGAGCAATCAGGAGGCACGGTGGAACACAGAGCAATCAGGAGGCACGGTGGAACACAGAGCAATCAGGAGGCACGGTGGAACACAGAGCAATCAGGAGACACAGTGGAACACAGAGCAATCAGGAGGCACGGTGGAACACAGAGCAATCAGGAGGCACGGTGGAACACAGAGCAATCAGGAGGCACGGTGGAACACAGAGCAATCAGGAGGCACGGTGGAACACAGAGCAATCAGGAGACACAGTGGAACACAGAGCAATCAGGAGGCACGGTGGAACACAGAGCAATCAGGAGGCACGGTGGAACACAGAGCAATCAGGAGGCACGGTGGAACACAGAGCAATCAGGAGACACAGTGGAACACAGAGCAATCAGGAGGCACGGTGGAACACAGAGCAATCAGGAGACACGGTGGAACACAGAGCAATCAGGAGGCACGGTGGAACACAGAGCAATCAGGAGGCACGGTGGAACACAGAGCAATCAGGAGGCACAGTGGAACACAGAGCAATCAGGAGGCACAGTGGAACACAGAGCAATCAGGAGGCACAGTGGAACACAGAGCAATCAGGAGGCACAGTGGAACACAGAGCAATCAGGAGACACAGTGGAACACAGAGCAATCAGGAGACACAGTGGAACACAGAGCAATCAGGAGACACAGTGGAACACAGAGCAATCAGGAGGCACGGTGGAACACAGAGCAATCAGGAGGCACAGTGGAACACAGAGCAATCAGGAGGCACAGTGGAACACAGAGCAATCAGGAGGCACGGTGGAACACAGAGCAATCAGGAGACACAGTGGAACACAGAGCAATCAGGAGGCACGGTGGAACACAGAGCAATCAGGAGGCACGGTGGAACACAGAGCAATCAGGAGACACAGTGGAACACAGAGCAATCAGGAGACACAGTGGAACACAGAGCAATCAGGAGGCACGGTGGAACACAGAGCAATCAATCAATCAATCAGTCAATCAATACTTATTTTATATAGCGCCTTTTATAGTGGACCACCATCACAAAGCGCTTTACAAGATAGTGAGGAACAATGCATAATACATTAAATACAAATAGTAAAACAATACATTCAATACAGGCATAATACATTAAATAAAAGGCTAGGATGTGAATTCTAAACACTGTAGATGCGTGTGTCATACAGAATCATACAAATAAGATGGAGGAAAAAACCTGAAATAGCAATTTAGCTAATAACAGATATCAGGCTTAAAGAGCACTGAAAGCAAGAGAGAACAAGTGGGTCTTGAGAGTTGATTTGAAGTGAGCGGTTGTGGGAGCTGCACACACTAAACCTGGGAGAGGGTTCCAGAGAGTCGGGGCCATGAAGCTAAAAGAGTGCTTTCCAAGCGTGGTGTACTTTAGCTTGGGTATAACAAGCAAGCGTGAGTCAGGGGACCTCAGCTTGCATGCAGGGACATAGACATAGCGGGTCAGCAGGCTGGAGAGATACTCTGGACCTGTGTGATGAAGGGCCTTGTAGCAAGGAAGATAATTTTTTAAGTAATCCTGAACTTTACAGGTAGCCAGTGCAGATGGGCAAGACAGGGGGTAATGTGATCATGTTTTTTTACATCTGGCAAGGATCCTAGCAGCGGCATTTTTAACCAGCTGCAATTGGTTTATGGTGCTTGAAGGAAGACCGCCATAGAGAGAGTTGCAGTAGTCGAGTCGAGAGGAGATGAATGCATGACAGTATTTCTGCATCCGGGAGGGAAAGGTAGGGACGGGCCTTTGAGATGTTTTGGAGATGTTCAACAGATACAGTGGAACACAGAGCAATCAGGAGAAACACAAGAACACAGAGCAATCAGGAGACACAATGGAACACAGAGCAATCAGAAGACACAATGGAACACAGAGCAATCAGGAGACACAATGGAACACAGAGCAATCAGAAGACACAATGGAACACAGAGCAATCAGGAGACACACAAGAACACAGTGCAATCAGGAGACAGAATGGAACACAGAGCAATCAGGAGACACAATGGAACACAGAGCAATCAGGAGACACACAAGAACACAGTGCAATCAGAAGACACAATGGAACACAGAGCAATCAGGAGACACAATGGAACACAGAGCAATCAGAAGACACAATGGAACACAGAGCAATCAGGAGACACACAAGAACACAGTGCAATCAGGAGACAGAATGGAACACAGAGCAATCAGGAGACACAATGGAACACAGAGCAATCAGGAGACACACAAGAACACAGTGCAATCAGAAGACACAATGGAACACAGAGCAATCAGGAGACACAATGGAACACAGAGCAATCAGAAGACACAATGGAACACAGAGCAATCAGGAGATAGAATGGAACACAGTGCAATCAGGAGATAGAATGGAACACAGAGCAATCAGGAGACACAATGGAACACAGAGCAATCAGAAGACACAATGGAACACAGAGCAATCAGGAGACACACAAGAACACAGTGCAATCAGAAGACAGAATGGAACACAGAGCAATCAGAAGACACAATGGAACACAGAGCAATCAGAAGACACAATGGAACACAGAGCAATCAGGAGACACAATGGAACACAGAGCAATCAGGAGACACAATGGAACACAGAGCAATCAGGAGACACAATGGAACACAGAGCAATCAGGAGACACAATGGAACACAGAGCAATCAGGAGACACAATGGAACACAGAGCAATCAGGAGACACACAAGAACACAGTGCAATCAGGAGACAGAATGGAACACAGAGCAATCAGGAGACACACAAGAACACAGAGCAATCAGGAGACACACAAGAACACAGAGCAATCAGGAGACACAATGGAACACAGAGCAATCAGGAGACACAATGGAACACAGAGCAATCAGGAGACACACAAGAACACAGAGCAATCAGGAGACACAATGGAACACAGAGCAATCAGGAGACACAATGGAACACAGAGCAATCAGAAGACACAATGGAACACAGAGCAATCAGGAGACACACAAGAACACAGAGCAATCAGGAGACACAATGGAACACAGAGCAATCAGGAGACACAATGGAACACAGAGCAATCAGGAGACACAATGGAACACAGAGCAATCAGGAGACACAATGGAACACAGAGCAATCAGGAGACACACAAGAACACAGTGCAATCAGGAGACACAATGTAACACAGAGCAATCAGGAGACACACAAGAACACAGAGCAATCAGGAGACACACAAGAACACAGAGCAATCAGGAGACACAATGGAACACAGAGCAATCAGGAGACACAATGGAACACAGAGCAATCAGGAGACACAATGGAACACAGAGCAATCAGAAGACACGAACACAGAGCAATCAGGAGACACACAAGAACACAGAGCAATCAGGAGACACAATGGAACACAGAGCAATCAGAAGACACACAAGAACACAGAGCAATCAGGAGACACACAAGAACACAGAGCAATCAGGAGACACACAAGAACACAGAGCAATCAGGAGACACAATGGAACACAGAGCAATCAGGAGACACAATGGAACACAGAGCAATCAGGAGACACACAAGAACACAGAGCAATCAGGAGACACACAAGAACACAGAGCAATCAGGAGACACAATGGAACACAGAGCAATCAGGAGACACAATGGAACACAGAGCAATCAGGAGACACACAAGAACACAGAGCAATCAGGAGACACAATGGAACACAGAGCAATCAGGAGACACAATGGAACACAGAGCAATCAGGAGACACAATGGAACACAGAGCAATCAGGAGACACAATGGAACACAGAGCAATCAGGAGACACACAAGAACACAGAGCAATCAGGAGACACAATGGAACACAGAGCAATCAGGAGACACAATGGAACACAGAGCAATCAGAAGACACACAAGAACACAGAGCAATCAGGAGACACACAAGAGCACAGAGCAATCAGGAGACACACAAGAACACAGAGCAATCAGGAGACACAATGGAACACAGAGCAATCAGGAGACACAATGGAACACAGAGCAATCAGGAGACACAATGGAACACAGAGCAATCAGGAGACACACAAGAACACAGAGCAATCGGGAGACACACAAGAGCACCTCTTCCAAGCTCACCATTTACCCCAACTAAGGGGATATAGTTTAATAGGACAGAATCTAAGCTCAAAACATCTTTGATTTGGAAGCTGCATCCCAATACGATGCCCTTACCTTCACCCTCCTCCCCTTCTTCACCCTCAACCTCATCTTCATTCTGATAGTAGGTGGTCCACTCTGCCATGACTGAAACCAAAGGGCAGACACAGAGAGAGAGAGAGAGAGAGAGAGAGAGAGAGAGAGAGAGAGAGAGAGAGAGAGAGAGAGAGAGAGAGAGAGAGCGTGATTATTTAACTGTCAAGCTTCTTCGTCTGGGATTGAGATCTGCTCTTGTCACTTTATTATGATTAACACCAGTTGACAGTCCAGTTTGTTTATACCCCCCAAACGGGCAAGCGCCTAATTTTCTTACAGCAACAGGCGGTTATATGACACATCCATAAAACAGTTTTCAACATTAGGTGAGGCAATTTCTGAATGTAAAAACAATATTTTTACAAGCCGTGTGTGGCACAAAATATTTTAATATGTACCGGCTAAGAAATGATTCTTTTTTTAATAAGATACATTTACTCATATATGTGATTTAATGTCACTATATATAAATCAGATGCTTTTATACAAAGCAGCTTACAGAGACTAGGGGGTGAACTGTGAATCAACAACAACAACTGCTGAAGAAGTCACTAGGAGCTCGGTTTTTACGTCTCATCTGAAGGACGGAGCACAAGGAGTTTAAGTGACTTGCTCAGGGTCACACACAGTGAGTCAGTGGCTGAGCTGGGATTTGAACCGCCTGGTATCAAGACCCTTTTATTTAACCACTGGTCCTCCAAGCCTACAAAACACTGATATCATATTTTATATATAAGCCAGACCACGAACCATTAATTATTTTCAATAACCATCCCGTTTGTCCCCAATTCAAAATGAATCGTATTAATTAAGCGTTTTACACACACCATGGCACATAACACCTGAAAATATTTTTA
Source organism: Acipenser ruthenus (assembly GCF_902713425.1). Lineage (NCBI taxonomy): Eukaryota > Metazoa > Chordata > Actinopteri > Acipenseriformes > Acipenseridae > Acipenser > Acipenser ruthenus. The sequence goes on along the minus strand of NC_081240.1, from coordinate 2,025,897 downwards.
AAACGATGAAAAAAAGATCCATCATACCACTTGTAAAACTATTTTCTTCCACTCAAGTCCACGTTCCCAGGCTGCAGTCTGTATTTACAACGGAAACTCAGGGGCGCGTCTTTGCGCCAAATACTGTGACAGACAACCGACAGAACCCAATCGGGGCACAAACTCATCAGTCCGTCTACCAATCAGGACACAACAAGGGCGGGGCTATCGTGAACCTCCAAAAAAGTCGGTAATAACCAACATTGTATGTGAACTGTACTTAAGCGTTTGCGCTATCCAACACTTTTTAAAACCCCGGTATATTATACTTTAGTTAAATGAACTGTAAATCAGAACTTTATTCGGTTTCGCGGTTTCAGGCACAGTTCCTGGTCTCTGTTCCAAGCAAGCAGTGGCGCGCCCCCGCTAAATGACAGAGACACGTGGGCGCGCACGTTGTTTATTGACAGGCAGACAGCCATTCACAGTGCACGCTTTCTCACAAATCCCGACCCACTAGTGACGCGTAGACCGGTAGAGCGGCGAAGGTGGAGTGAGTCTGGAAGTTCGCAAAAGCTTTTAACCCTTTAGTGCATGGTGACGTCATATAGAGACAGATGGAAAAAGTGTCTCTCTTCTAGCCGTTATGGAGACGTATAGAAGCCGCAAATGCAAAACAGCAGCATTGCGGAGTGGAGTAGTGGTTAGGGCTCTGGACTCTTGACCAGAGGGTCGTGGGTTCAATCCCAGGTGGGGGGGACACTGCTGCTCTACCCTTGAGCAAGGTACTTTACCTAGATTGCTCTAGTAAAAACCCAGCTGTATAAATGGGGAATTGTATGTAAAAATAATGTGTGTAAAAATAATGTAATTGTGTGTAAAAATAATGTGATATCTTGTAACAATTGTAAGTCGTCCTGGTTAAGGGCGTCTGTTAAGAAATGAATAATTACACTATGTAACACAATTTTTGTTCCTGGGTAGTAAGTGTTATTTCCTAATTGCTTATGCCTCAAAAGTATAGAAAATGGCTATTATTCCCCACAAACTTTGCTTTTGTGACCAGGACAGTGATATTTTGAAATTTACCTATTTCCAATGAGAAAACGGGCGAATTTGTGTCTTTTCATTCACATAAAGTCAGAAAAAAAACAACATATGAATCCAAATTAACATGTATTTATACTAAAGTATTACAAAAATGACTACAAAAGAGTGAGTAGTTTTTCGAGATTTACGATTATACTGTAAATCACTTTCACGAATCAGCCCCCAAATGTAGTCTCCCATCATGTTCTCGTTATACTGTCCTTGGTAGTGGCGTTCAAAGTCCAGTATATCCTGGTGGAAGCACTCGCCTTGCTCCTCCGAGTACAAAAAAAAAAAAAAAAAAAATTGTTACACGGTGTTACCATATTCAAAAAAATATATTTACTGTGCAAAACTCTCTTTTTTGGTTGTTGTTGTTGAAAATTTTATAAATAAATAAATAAATAAATAAATACATTTAAAAAAATGACGGTTTCACGCTTGTAACCTTTATTCTAAATGACTTGGAGCGTTGTCTTCACATAATAACACGATAAGTTACTGTCTGATGATATTGCAGGGCAGCAGTGTGGAGTAGTGGTTAGGGCTCTGGACTCTTGACCGGAAGGTTGTAGGTTCAATCCCCAGTGGGGGACACTGCTGTTGTACCCTTGAGCAAGGTACTTTACCTAGATTGCTCCAGTAAAAACCCAACTGTATAAATGGGTAATTGTATGTAAAATAATGTGATATCTGTATAATGTGAAATAATGTATAATGTGATATCTTGTAACAATTGTAAGTCGCCCTGGATAAGGGCGTCTGCTAAGAAATAAATAATAATAATAATAATAATAATATTGTGATGTAACAAAATTAAAATAGCCAGTGGCCTAATTTATAAACCTTGCAATGACACAGCCAAAAAAAACAAAAAAAAAAACAGCTGGTTGCGTAAACAAAGACAGGGCAGCCGGTTAAAGTGCAGGATACACTGTGACAGAAACACATTGAAACTGTGTCTATAAGCCAGCTGCGTCCTAGTGTGGACCCCGCTGTGCTTTTTATCTCCGTGTCTGTCTGTCTGAAATTGTTATTTTTGACTGGTCGACGCTGTTTGTTTGTTAGTTAATTTATTTAATCGTTAAATCTTAATTATTAATAGGTTATACAGCGATGGATCAGTCAGCCGTCTACCCTGTGAAACTGTACGTTTACGACATGTCTAAAGGAATGGCCCGTCAGCTCAGCCCCATAATGTTGGGTAAGTACGGTCAGTCTTCGCGATTCCCCCGCGCAGAGGGAGGCGAGAGCGGCTTGCGGGGGATAGGCGAGACCGGGGATTCAAGAATAAGAAGGGGCTGCATTATTAGTGATTTTCAATGGCCGACTGAAAATACTCCATATGGACAAAATAGAGAATATATTATGTTATAACGGGGGATTTATTTATTTTTTGTAGAGAACATTTTGACAGAATGTCCACCGTTTTTGTTCTCCCCCAGTAAAACTATAATAGTCATTCATAGTCGTATTGCATTTTGATATTTGTAATTTTGATGTGCCGAGGGTTCCACCTGCTATACATATATATATATATATATATATATATATATATATATATATATATATATATAAGGTGAAGTAGGACTCGGTCGTTTGTGATCAGGTGAATCAAATAGGTCAAAGTTATAATATCACAATATAACATCGCAAAGTTGGCATCTCTCCAAACTCGATTCCAGTGAGTTGTCTTTTTTTGAAACAAGAACATCTTGTTTGTTTGTTTGTTTTCTTCTTCCTGTGCTGTTTCATAACATCAGTTGCATAAGGAAGTTAAGCGTTCTAGAAATTTCTCGACTTTTTTTTCATAAGAGGTAAAGGGGAAAACTACAGTAGCAAGTTACAAAATAGATTTTTAAACCAGCAGTCTGGTAAGGCGCAGTGACATGTGTTTCTTTCACAACTGCACATCATTTGAGAAACCTGTGGAATGAACAGATGTGCCTGGCAGACACATTGTATGGACTAGTTTGTTTCTGGTGTTGTCTAGTAAAGTCTCCACCACTACCTTTTAAATTCGTGGCCATCTGAACCCATTCATTAATTACCAAATGAAAAAAAAAAAATCAGAACTAAAGCTTTATTTATCTGATTTGATACATTACATATAGACTTAACTTTAAGTCATCATAACAATACAGTTAAAGAGAAAAATGAAAGTAGACAGTTACAAATGCTCCCAAAAAAATGACAAAGTAGCCTGTCCTCAGATGAGGACAAGGGCTCTAATGGGTTAACTGTGTGCAGCTCATAGTATCCATTATACATGTTGACACACCATTCAATCAGAAATGATGTATTTATTTGACAGAGGTCTTTATCCCAGGTGACTTACACAGGTGTTGCAGGGCAGTACAGGGCTACAATGCAAGCTGTGTATTTAAATACAGTGTAGTTTACAGTAAGTGCAACTAGTAACACTACTAAAATACAATGTGAACTAGGATGCAGCCACTTAGGATTACAAGAAGTTATCTCTACAATGACCCGTTAGTCGTGCAACAGTGCAAGGCCGGTGCATAAGCTGAGATGCTTTGTATATCGTCACAATAAAGTTAAGTAACATTCCTAGTTATAATGAGTTTCTTATTTTTTACAGGGAAACAGCTTGATGGCATATGGTAAGTCTTATTATTATTATTATTATTATTATTATTACAATTAGGGCTGTTACGGTACACTACTGTCATGATACGTGTCATGATATGCAAGTCGCGATGCGATATATGTGACTGTCCTGATTGGCTACTTGTAAGATGCATAATAAGATCAAATGATCGTTTAATGATGGACGCAACAATGCAGTGAGATAGGAAGAGTGTAATGTATCCACACCAGCTATAAAACACACTCACTTTTCATTCAGGGACCACGTGGTAATCGCTGGAACACATGAAATACCACTGAGAGCAATTTAAAAATAATAATATTAAACAATATTACTCGCACTAGTTTACAGCTACCAAAACCAATTCAAATAAATGAATGATGTGGATTAAATGCTTGTACATTTCATCCAGGTGCTGACCAAGCCCGTTCTTGTTTAGCTTCCGAGATTCTTCTTCTTATTAATTAATCCTTTAGCAGGCGGTTTTATCCAAAGCGACTTACAGAGACTAGGGGGTGAACTATGAATCATCAGCAACTGCTGCAGAGTCACTTCCAGTAGGACCGCGTTTGTTTTACGTCTCATCCGAAGGACGGAGCACAAGGAGGTTAGGTGACTTGCTCAGGGTCACACACAGCGAGTCGGTGGCTGAGCTGGGATTGAACCGGGAACCTCCTGGTAACAAGACCCCTTTCTCTAACCACCGAGCCTCTGAGATCGGAGGAGATCGGGCTTACTCAAGGCGGTGTGGCTGCAGGCGGCGTGGTGTATTTCTAAGTGGCTCTCTCTCTCACAGGCACACTGCCATCGTGGTCCATGGTGACGAGTTTTTCTACGGAGGAGAAGGTATTTCCAGTTGTCAGCCGGTAAGCATTGCATCTCATTAATTAACACAGTCCTTCCGATTTTAGAGCTGAGGGACTTGGAGACCCAAGTAAAAGGCTTGGGTGAGAATTTTCACCTTGTGCTTTACAAATCTCTATGGGTCCATTGCAGAGTCCAAGCGGGACTGAAAAATCCCCAGGAACTGAACAAAATGAGCCCGGATGGCAGCGTACTAATGAGACGATTTAGTTAATTAGATTGATCTGATCAAGTGGACCAAGCTAGACTGCCCCTGGGAACACACAGACTAATGTATAGAAAATCTCCAAAGGAGTTGTAGGCTACTGTTAATGGTGTAACGATGCACTATTGTCTTGATACAAAACGTATTGCGACATTCAGGTAGTGGTAAGATCTGAATTTGACACACACCCTGCTAATAAGATATATATCACTGCAAGAGATTACAAGACACAGACATCCTTCATATAGCATACCCAGATAAGGACTGTGTCCTTCTCAGTAACTTCCACAAGCTTGCCTTTACATTGAGTTGAAGGAAATACACAGACAAAGCATAGCACCATATGAAGAATTTTTCTCTTAATACGAAGCTTAGGTGGTTGCCCCCCCCCCCCCTCCCCCCCTCCCCCCCCAGGCCTTGGGGACCCCCTGTGTCTTCTGGCTTTCATTCCAACTGAGCTCTCAATTACTTAACCCTTAATTGAACTAATAATTTGCTTAATTAAACCTTTTTAATTACTCTCAGCTCCTAACAAGTTGCAGATTTCAAGTTACTTACACGATTTCACAGCTAACTTGAAATTTCCAACTGTTTAAGAGCTGAAAACAATTAAGAAAGCCTAATTAAGTGAATTGTTAGTTCAGTTAAGGGTTTAGTTAAGTAATTGAGAGCTCGGTTGGAATGAAAGTCAGAAGACACAGGGGGTCCCCGAGGACCGGGTTTGAGAACCACTGATCTAATGTACACTTTAGCTTTGTATAGGTTTTATATGAGAGGGTATGAATGAAGACGTCAGGGGGTGTGCGTTTCAGGGTGGAACGATTCTTGGTGCCCCCAACACAGTGGTGGATCTGGGAACTACAGAGGTGACGGAGGAGATCTTCATGGATTACCTCACCTCGCTGGGAGAGTCCACCTACAGGTGAGGAGGACTAACTGCAGCACCGGCACTTCAACCCAAAAAGGAGCAGGCGGGATGTTTGATTATATAGAAACAGGGATGGAAATCAGACTCCTAATCCACAGCAGTGTGATCCATTCCAGGTTTTACTACCAGCTTGGTTAGCACCAGTGTGTATAGGTAACAAGTTCAGGTGTGTCTTATTATTAAGCTCCTAGTGAAACCAGGACTGGATCACACTGCTGTGCAACGGGAGTCTTGTTTCCATCCCTAAGTCTAGCAGAAGAAAGAAAATACAAGCTTAAATATTTAGACTTGCTTCTAAATTGTGCCCACAGACAGTTACGTTCAGAACCTCCTGCATTGTTTATAAGAAACTTGTTATTTTACCTTTGCTGTATCCTGTGTTGTACACATCACAGCGTTGAGCGGTTCAACATAATCCCAGTCGTTTTTATTTATATATTTTTTTTTTATTCACGTCGTAGGTAAATCAACTAGAGAAGGACTTTTTTTTTTTTACTCGGGACCGTTGGCCAGGAGAAAGAGATTTTTTTCTTCACATCGCAGTGTGTCCGGGTCACGCTCCCTCCCACAACAATGCTGGTGACTGAAATGAGAGGCGTTGTTGCAGGAGGGAGTGCGATCTGGGTACACTGCCATCCTTACAAGAGAAATCCTCTTTCTCCTGGCGAGTAAGCGTTGAGAAACGCATCTCCCAGTTGATTTATAACTAGGGCTTGAAGTTTTCAGGTTTTATTTTCGATCACTTGACGTCCCGTTTAACTTAGTTTGAGCCGATTCTGTTTCCTAATTAAACTCAGAAAATAGCTGTTAATTACAAAACGAGTCACTTTTTTTTTACCTTCATGTCTTAACTGAGCCTGATTCTGTTTCGCTTAATTTTTATTTCAAACAGACGTGACAAAATTACCTTAATCGCTCATCGCTGATCCTAATTGCACTCCTAACAGAGCTGTCCTGACAGGTCTCTGATTTTCTTAGCATTAAATACCCGGTCTGGAGTGTAAGCTGATAGCAAGTCCAGCATTCAAAATCTCCATGATTTATGGCAAAGAAAAAAATGATCTTACACCCAGTTTGTAATTAGTAGTTTTCTCTTTATTAGGATGCAGAGACAGCTTAATGATGACTGATTAACATTTAAAGGGAGGTAGAGATTCTCAAATTAAAACCTAATAGTTCAAGCCTTATTTATAACCCATGATATGTAATGGCAAAGTTAAAAAAAAAAAGTCGGTAATATGTTTAAAAATATAATGCTGGATACGGATTTAACACATTTATTGATTGATTAATTCATTAACAACGCTTTTTAAAGTTTAAATGTTTTGGGAGTTTAATGCGATCTGTCACCCTGAGTATTGTATTGGCTTGGTCTCCCCTCGCTATACCTGCCTGTTGCTTTTTGCTATGGGGTAATCAGTACTTGTTGTGTTGCTAGCTCACCACCAGATGGCAGTGTTACTGTTCATTGAGTCTGTTTTTACAGGTCTTCTGTACAAAGTGCCAGTTGTACTTTTTGTGTGTGTGTGAAAGAGGATTCTAATGATAAAACTAATTAAAGTCCGGTTTTCTCAAAACTGATGGTAACGTAACAAGACATAAAAAAGAGAGCGATTCATCTGCGTTCATTTTTTTTAATATAATAATCTTCTGAATGACAAACGCGTTAATTAATTTACCGCCCTGGTATAAACAGGTTCAAACACAATGTAACAACCTTTACAGCTGTAGCCGAACGTTTTGCATCACCCGCTATATAGAATGAACTCATTTTGCTTCATAAAGTCGAATGAAAGCCGCTGAATAATGTTACGTTAGCATATTGAATTCCACTCCTCTTTGTAGTTTTCCCATATACTTACTGTAAGGAAAAACTGACCAATTGAAAAATGTGACATTTCGAAATCTAACATGAAATGTTACTATAATACTGTTGTGGCTTCTGGAAGACTTTTGTAGTTTCTTTGATTACATGATGTTAATAAAAGCTCTAAATTATGTTAATATAGAGTTTTTTTTATTTATTTTTGTTAAATGATGCTCAGTCCTAAAATTCTAGGTGATACAAAACTTTTGCCCATTGCTGTAGTTGTATGTTGCTGTGGTCTCCCCTCACTGTCCCTGCCTGTTGCTTTGCTCTAGTTGTATATTGCTGTGGTCTCCCCTCACTGTCCCTGCCTGTTGCTTTGCTCTAGTTGTATATTGCTGTGGTCTCCCCTCACTGTCCCTGCCTGTTGCTTTGCTCTAGTTGTATATTGCTGTGGTCTCCCCTCACTGTCCCTGCATGTTGCTTTGCTCTAGTTGTATATTGCTGTGGTCTCCCCTCACTGCCCCTGCCTGTTGCTTTGCTCTAGTTGTATATTGCTGTGGTCTCCCCTCACTGTCCCTGCCTGTTGCTTTGCTCTAGTTGTATATTGCTGTGGTCTCCCCTCACTGTCCCTGCCTGTTGCTTTGCTCTAGTTGTATATTGCTGTGGTCTCCCCTCACTCTCCCTGCCTGTTGCTTTGCTCTAGTTGTATATTGCTGTGGTCTCCCCTCACTGTCCCTGCCTGTTGCTTTGCTCTAGTTGTATATTGCTGTGGTCTCCCCTCACTCTCCCTGCCTGTTGCTTTGCTCTAGTTGTATATTGCTGTGGTCTCCCCTCACTGTCCCTGCCTGTTGCTTTGCTCTAGTTGTATATTGCTGTGGTCTCCCCTCACTCTCCCTGCCTGTTGCTTTGCTCTAGTTGTATATTGCTGTGGTCTCCCCTCACTGTCCCTGCCTGTTGCTTTGCTCTAGTTGTATATTGCTGTGGTCTCCCCTCACTGTCCCTGCCTGTTGCTTTGCTCTAGTTGTATATTGCTGTGGTCTCCCCTCACTGTCCCTGCCTGTTGCTTTGCTCTGGTTGTATATTGCTGTGGTCTCCCCTCACTGTCCCTGCCTGTTGCTTTGCTCTAGTTGTATATTGCTGTGGTCTCCCCTCACTGTCCCTGCCTGTTGCTTTGCTCTAGTTGTATATTGCTGTGGTCTCCCCTCACTGTCCCTGCCTGTTGCTTTGCTCTGGTTGTATATTGCTGTGGTCTCCCCTCACTGTCCCTGCCTGTTGCTTTGCTCTAGTTGTATATTGCTGTGGTCTCCCCTCACTGTCCCTGCCTGTTGCTTTGCTCTAGTTGTATATTGCTGTGGTCTCCCCTCACTGTCCCTGCCTGTTGCTTTGCTCTGGTTGTATATTGCTGTGGTCTCCCCTCACTGTCCCTGCCTGTTGCTTTGCTCTAGTTGTATATTGCTGTGGTCTCCCCTCACTGTCCCTGCCTGTTGCTTTACTCTAGTTGTACATTGCTGTGGTCTCCCCTCACTGTCCCTGCCTGTTGCTTTGCTCTGGTTGTATATTGCTGTGGTCCCCCCTCACTGTCCCTGCCTGTTGCTTTGCTCTAGTTGTATATTGCTGTGGTCTCCCCTCACTGTCCCTGCCTGTTGCTTTGCTCTAGTTGTATATTGCTGTGGTCTCCCCTCACTCTCCCTGCCTGTTGCTTTGCTCTGGTTGTATATTGCTGTGGTCTCCCCTCACTCTCCCTGCCTGTTGCTTTGCTCTAGGGGGGATCGGTATCGCCTGTTTGAACACAATTGCAACACATTCAGTAACGAGGTGGCCCAGTTCCTGACGGGGGCAAAGATCCCAGCCTACATCACTGACCTCCCCTCCGAGGTGCTCTCCACGTGAGTACAGCCGAATACAGCCAGGGAAACGGGACTCCCACTGCATAGCAGTGTCACCCAGTCCAGGTTTTACTGCTACCAGCTTGATCAGCCCCCAGTGTGTCTAGGTAACAAGCTCAGGTGTGTCTTACTATTAAACTCCTAATGAAACCTGGACTGGATCATGCACTAGGAGTCGTATTATATCCCTGTGTGTGTGTGTGTGTGTGTGTGTGTTATTTATATATATATATATATATATATATGTATATGTATATATATATATATATATATATATATATATATATATATATATATATATATATATATATTAATATTACACACACAGACACACCAGAGATGGAAATAAGACTCCTATCGCATCATGTTTTACAATAAAAAACACAGAAAGCACCATTTTCTTTTTGTCAGAAAATAAAAACGCCCATCAATTTGGTTTATTTTTTTTTGTATAGTCTTCGGGATCAATTTGAACAGCATTTACCGCACTGGGGAATCTGTGGTTATTCCGGGATCATCCCTAACAATAGATGCCTGCTGTTCTCCAGTGCTGTAAACGTTCCAATGAAATCCATCCATGTTCTATCCTGGTGGGCTATGGGTTCATTAAATTGACCCCTGTTGTGAATTCACTCCTGTTTTAAAGTAGCATCTTACCTGCCATGCAGTGATAGGTCTCAAAGGTGCAGTTCTGTAAGAAATGTAACAAGCTTGTATTTCATTTTGAATCATGATTAAAAAAAAAAAAAAATCCTCTGCAGTCTATAATGTTTAATTACAACCAAGCTTATTCATTTTCAACACTCGCCTTTTAAACAAATGCATTTGTTTTTGACTCCAGTTCTTTCTTGAAACATCATGACCCCTGTTAACTGTGCACTGGGTTGCAGGGGCTTGGCTACTCTGCGATCAATGTATTCTTGGCTGTAGCAGGCGACCAAACCTAGAGCTATCCAAGCTGAGGAAACTCAAATGAAACGGGTGTCAATCAAACCCTGACACTTTCCTATTGGCTTTGGATAGCCCCGCCCCTCTCGATCACAGTAGGTCAGAAACGACATTAACACGATGTTCAAGTGAAGGACCTCAGTACAATTCTGCTGTTTTGAGAGGGTGGTGTAGTCAAGGTTAAACATGGGTAAACTTACCCACTTCTCATTGAGCTCTTTCATGCACGGCGACCTCATATAGGGATGCATAAAGAAAAACTCTTCTAGTCTTTATCTATCTATCTGTCTATCTGTGGGGACATGTGGAAGACTAGCAAGCAAATGCATGACAGCCTCATATGCCATCCCCCCCTCCCATATAAAGCAATAGAACAAAAATTGAAAACCTTCAATGAAAAATATATTGTGTGTCCAAAACCATTCAGCTATTTTCTATATTTCATGCATGAAAGAGTTGCAGAATAAAACGTTTACTTGCTTCCTACTCTCCTGTGATAAGCACATCCTGGCTGTACCAAGACCAAAAGCGAATGGATAGTCCAGTTTAATATATAAAGCAACTCTGCGTTTAATGATGGGCAGAATCTCTTCTGATTCCCCACAATTCTGCACGACCACTGCAACCGACAACCTCAGTCTACTGAGGTCATCTCTGCACAGCCTTCGTACCTACCATGAACTCCAAAAATGTTCCCACTATAGTACTGCTTAGAGAGCCCTCGTCAATAAAGGAACAAGCCTGCTTCTAATTGTCGGATTCCCCGATTGTTTTTTCCCAGGCCGTTCGGACAGGCTTTGCGACCGATCCTGGACTCGATTCACATCCAGCCTCCTGGAGGAAACCACTTCAACGGGCACTACGGCCAGAGATAGAGGAGCCAGACCCCCCGCAGACAAGATCAGAGGAATAGAAATATATACATTTGAAATATAGAGAATTATATATATCGTGTACTGTACCACTACCTACACGTGCAGGATTTTTATGGACTTATCTCATCAGGGTTTTTAAACCTTCTCAAAACCCTTCTTATTCTCTCTCTTCCCACCCATTCATTTTGTAATATTAGCTAGAGCAGGGGTGTGAAACTCCTGGAGGGCCCCAGTGTCTTCTGGCTTTCGTTCCACCCCCAGCTCTTCATTCATGGGACACATTTCACACCTCTCTCCCAGGCCTCACAATGTTTCACAGGTCTTGTACCTTGAATCAAGAGCATTTCTGTAGATCATCATCAGCTGTAAAAATATTAAACACGTCCAATTGAACAAATAAGAGATCAATGAAGTTAATTGAGAGCTGAAGTTGTAATGAAAACCAGAAGACCCTTCAGAGGCCCTTGAGGACTGGAGTCTCACCCAGTCCTGGGCTTCAGAACTCCCCTAAACAAAGTATATTATTATTATTATTATTAGTATTATTATTATTATTGAAATGATCAGGAGCCAGGAGTTTGAGCAGGGTTAGAAACTCACACTATCCCTGCTGCTGGCCTCAGTCCTGGGGTTCAGAACTCCCCTCAAAGAAGTCTATTATTATTATTATTATTATTATTATTATTATTATTATTATTATTATTATTATTATTATAATGATCAGGAACCAGGAGTTTGAGCAGGGTTAGAAACTCACACTAGCCCTGCTGCTGCTGCTGCACCCAGTCCTGGGGTTCAGAGCTCCCCTCAATGAAGTCTAGTATTATTATTATTAATATTGAAATGATCAGGAGTCAGGAGTTTGAGCAGGGTTAGAAACTCACACTGGTCCTGCTGCTGCTGCTGCTGCTGCACCCAGTCCTGGGGTTCAGAGCTCCCTCCCCTTGTTCGGGTATAGTATTGAACTGATCCTGATCACAGCATGAATACGCCTCACCTGTGAGTCTGCAGGTTTACTAACAGGAGCTGTTCATGCAGCTACAAAGGAGGAACGATATGGTTAACATCAAACTCCTGATCATGTCAATAACAGACTTCATTGAGGGGAGTTCTGAACCCCAGGTTAAAATCAAGCACTTTGTAAACCCCACCGATCAATATCCCCAAAACATTTGTAACCGCCCGAGTGTTAAATTGAGAAATCAAATGAGCTGTGATTGTGACGAGCAGAAGCTTTTTCCTGCGTGTGATATTGATAGACTGGTCCGAAACTCACGAAGGGGACGGGAGAGAAAAGCAAGTGTGATCATTTGCACTGCATCTGTGTATTTTTATCCTGTATCTGTAATGAAGGTGGAGTCTCTCTTGTCGTGTTCCAAACCTCATTTTGTTGTAATACAGCAATGGGCAAACGTTTAGCATCCCCCTCTATATAGAATGAATTAATTTAGCTTCATAAAGTCGAATTAAACCTGCTGAATAATGTTACGTTAGCACTGAATCACACACCGCTTTGTAGTTTTTCCAGTTAACAAAAGAAAAACTTGACATTGAAAAATGTGGCATTTCAAAATCTAACATGAAATACTACTGTACAACTATTGAGGCTTCCGGTAGACTCTTGCAATATCATTTTGTTTCTTTAATTACATGATATTAAATAATAAAAGATCTGAATTCTTTCTCAATCCTAAAATTCTAGGTGATGCAAAACTTTTGGCCAGAGCTGTACAGTCTTCGAAACGAAACTCACGACAGCCAATTTGGGAAAGATTAAATCTGTCTTCACTGACCAATCAGAGTCCTGCTTTACTGGATTTCTTCCAACCACAACTTGTTGCCAAGTCAGTTTTTAATTTATTTTTTGTGGTTTCATTTTATTTATTTTTTTAAATTTTTTTTTATAACTTGTTGACTTTGTTCTGCAGTGATGTTTCTCATTTTAAGGTGAATATTTTGTTTTTATACCGGCTTGATTCGAACCCTGTGCCATTTAGGTTTGGTGTTTCCTGGTCTTTTATAATAAACTAACACTTAACTGTGTAGTCTGTATACTTAATGCAGTCGGAGGTAATGTTGTCAACTCCCCAGTATGCCATCCCCACCCCATATAAAGCAATAGAACTAAATTTGAAAACCTTCAATGAAAAATATATTTATTATGTGTCCAAAACCATTCAGCTATTTTCTATATTTCATGCATGAAAGAGTTGCAGAATAAAACGTTTATTATTATTATTATTATTATTATTATTAGTTTATTTAGCAGACGCCTTTATCCAAGGCGACTTACAGAGACTAGGGTGTGTGAACTATGCATCAGCTGCAGAGTCACTTACAATTACGTCTCACCTGAAAGACGGAGCACAAGGAGGTTAAGTGACTTGCTCAGGGTCACACAATGAGTCAGTGGCTGAGGTGGGATTTGAACCGGGGGACCTCCTGGGTACAAGCCCCTTTCTTTAACCACTGGACCACACAGCCTCCCTTTTACTTGCTTCCTACTCTCCTGTGATAAGCACATCCTGGCTGTACCAAGACCAAAAGCGAATGGATAGTCCAGTTTAATATATAAAGCAACTCTGCGTTTAATGATGGGCAGAATCTCTTCTGATTCCCCACAATTCTGCACGACCACTGCAACCTTCAACTCCCCAGTAATGTTGTTGAAGCTGACACCCTGGGATCCTTCAAAAAGCTGCTTGATGAGATTCTGGGATCAATAAGCTACTAACAACCAAACGAGCAAGATGGGCTGAATGGCCTCCTCTCATTTGTAAACTTTCTTATGTTCTTTTATACACTAGTCACACTCGATAGCTGTCTCACCTTTTAGAATGCCATTACTCAGTCAGGTTTATTAAATCCATGTCATTAAATCCCATCTCGTGCACTGCCTGTCTTGATTGTAGTGTAAGACTACAGTGTTTCTTATTGGATGTTAGGCTGGAATGTTGTTCAGCATGGGCTGTATTCAAAGTGCAAGCTAAATCCTATTAAGTTTTTATGCAAGGGTTTCTATTTTTTTGGCCCCACCTATGTGCTAATGTCATGTAATTCTGAAAGCAGAGCCTGGATAAATCTAATTGAGTATCACTGGTTTACACTGTAGGGAATTGTAGTAACTTTATTATTTATTATCATGAATTAGACAATTCTACTTTGATAGAATATTCATAATCACACAGTTTATTGATTAATAATAATAATAAAAAAATCGTAACAAATAAACCCCACTGCCTTCCACACTGCAGCCCAGCGCTTTCTTTATCTAACCACTGAGCTCCTCAAACCCCACTGCCTTCCACACTGCAGCCCAGCGCTTTCTTTATCTAACCACTGAGCTCCTCAAACCCCACTGCCTTCCACACTGCAGCCCAGCGCTTTCTTTATCTAACCACTGAGCTCCTCAAACCCACTGCCTTCCACACTGCAGCCCAGCGCTTTCTTTATCTAACCACTGAGCTCCTCAAACCCCACTGCCTTCCACACTGCAGCCCAGCGCTTTCTTTATCTAACCACTGAGCTCCTCAAACCCCACTGCCTTCCACACTGCAGCCCAGCGCTTTCTTTATCTAACCACTGAGCTCCTCAAACCCCACTGCCTTCCACACTGCAGCCCAGCGCTTTCTTTATCTAACCACTGAGCTCCTCAAACCCCACTGCCTTCCACACTGCAGCCCAGCGCTTTCTTTATCTAACCACTGAGCTCCTCAAACCCCACTGCCTTCCACACTGCAGCCCAGCGCTTTCTTTATCTAACCACTGAGCTCCTCAAACCCCACTGCCTTCCACACTGCAGCCCAGCGCTTTCTTTATCTAACCACTGAGCTCCTCAAACCCCACTGCCTTCCACACTGCAGCCCAGCGCTTTTTTTATCTAACCACTGAGCTCCTCAAACCCCACTGCCTTCCACACTGCAGCCCAGCGCTTTCTTTATCTAACCACTGAGCTCCTCAAACCCCACTGCCTTCCACACTGCAGCCCAGTGCTTTCTTTATCTAACCACTGAGCTCCTCAAACCCCCTGCCTTCCACACTGCAGCCCAGCGCTTTCTTTATCTAACCACTGAGCTCCTCAAACCCCACTGCCTTCCACACTGCAGCCCAGCGCTTTCTTTATCTAACCACTGAGCTCCTCAAACCCCACTGCCTTCCACACTGCAGCCCAGCGCTTTCTTTATCTAACCACTGAGCTCCTCGAACCCCACTGCCTTCCACACTGCAGCCCAGCGCTTTCTTTATCTAACCACTGAGCTCCTCAAACCCCACTGCCTTCCACGCTGCAGCCCAGCGCTTTCTTTATCTAACCACTGAGCTCCTCAAACCCCACTGCCTTCCACGCTGCAGCCCAGCGCTTTCTTTATCTAACCACTGAGCTCCTCAAACCCCACTGCCTTCCACATTGCAGCCCAGCTCTTTCTTTATCTAACCACTGAGCTCCTCAAACCCCACTGCCTTCCACACTGCAGCCCAGCGCTTTCTTTATCTAACCACTGAGCTCCTCAAACCCCACTGCCTTCCACACTGCAGCCCAGCGCTTTCTTTCTGTCTTGCTCTAAATTGTCACAAAGTCTCTACATCTCGAGTTATGAGAAGGTGTGATCTCACTTAGATCCCTGTACAGCTTTCAAATCAGCAGGAATTCTCTATAAAAAGATCCTAGGATGCGTGTGAATACTTCATCCACCAACACTCCCGCAGATGTTGCTGAGAGGAAGGAAGGAGCTAAAAATACCAGCAAGTCTGCTCTTCTGTTCCATAGCAACGACAACAAATGTATTTCAAATTGAATATTCATTATTTATTTGTTTATATATGAGGGATATTATTTAACACATCTCAGTTTCTTCTAGTTTCAATAACACTGATAGCAAAATTAGCCCAAACACTTGTCTGCTTGACCATTTTTTTCTCGTTTCAATAACACCGATGAAGGCACTGGCTGAAACGCTTGTCTGCTTGACTCAGTTTAGTTTCAGTAACACTGATGAAGGCATTAGAGCCAGAACGCTTGTCTGCTTGAGTTTAGTTTCAATAACATAAGAACATAAGAACATAAGAAAGTTCACAAACGAGAGGAGGCCATTCAGCCCATCTTGCTTGTTTGGTTGTTTATTGATACCAGAATCTCATCAAGCAGCTTCTTGAATGATCCCATGATGTCAGCTTCAACAACATTACTGGGGAGTTGGTTCCAGACCCTCACAATTCTCTGTGTAAAAAAGTGCCTCCTATTTTCTGTTCTGAATGCCCCTTTATCTTATCTCCATTTGTGACCCCTGGTCCTTGTTTCTTTTTTCAGGTCAAAGAAGTGCCCTGGGTCGACATTGTCTATACCTTTTAGGATTTTGAAATGCTTGTCTGCTTGACTCAGTTCAGTTTCAATAACAGTGATGAAGGCACTAGAGTCAGAACGCTTGTCTGCTTGACTCAGCTTCCTCTAGTTTCACCGCAATAACACTGATGAAGGCAGAACCTACTGAGTCACCTCACCGCGCTACAGCGGCCCCTATTGGCCAGGCGAGCTTAAAACAGACACCTGCAGGGCTGGCCTTTGTCCTCCAGGGGCCGCTGTGGAGCTCCTAGGTATAAAGAGAGATATAAAGA
This sequence comes from Acipenser ruthenus, assembly GCF_902713425.1. Taxonomy (NCBI): domain Eukaryota; kingdom Metazoa; phylum Chordata; class Actinopteri; order Acipenseriformes; family Acipenseridae; genus Acipenser; species Acipenser ruthenus. The sequence goes on along the minus strand of NC_081240.1, from coordinate 2,009,092 downwards.
GGTAATTGGATCAGGGATCGGCGATCGGAGGACGCCCACTGAGCTGTTGTGAGCAATTGCTGCCCTGGGGGAACATAACTGAACAGGCTAAATTGGGGAGAAAATCTGGGGTAGAACAAATTGGGCACTCTAAATTTAAAAATAAATCAAAAATCAAAATACGTTGCCTCACCTCTGCTCTCCTTCCTGTAGGAAGTGTCTATATTTTCAGAGGGTGTAGCCGATGCGAAAAGATTATGACTTTTTTCATAGATAGGCCCACAATGTGTCATCCAGTCATCCGACATGCCATCATTAACTTCTCACTAATAATTATAATTATCAGCGTTTGATGCATAAGACCATCTGCATTCTGTTTCACCCACTTCATACCAGATCCACTATACTGTCACACACACACACACATCTTTGCAGTGTCCATGAGGACTTTACATTGACTCCCTTATAGTGTACAGCTCTGGCCAAAAGTTTTGCATCACCCTGTAGAATGAACTCATTTTGCTTCATATGTTATGTTGTCGGGGTCGGGGGTCGGGGGTCAGGGTCAGGGTCAGGGTCGAGGTTGTACAAAACAGTATTTCAGCCAAGCTGAGGCTATCACAGTGACCTAAGAACAGAAACAGCAGACCCCCTGCCTTTGCATACATAACAGAACTGAGGAGTTCTCTATCAGATCCTCTTGTATATGTTACCTGGCCAATTTGGCAAGGAGTTACCCCATTTGGACTGACCACATTATCACATGTTTTTCTAAAATCCCCTCCAATCTGGTCAGTCTAACCAGTCCAGCCACATTCACACATAGCTGGCCCTGCACTACTCTGACTGCTTTATCCTTATTAGTTTATTTGGCAGACACCTTTCCCCAAGGCGACTTACAGTTGTTACAGGACAGTAGAGGGTTACAATGCAAAATCGATATTTAAACAGAGTCTACAGTAAATTATACTACTAAAGTACAACATGCAACAACTTAGGATTACAAGAAGTTATATCTACAGTGAAATATTACTAGTGCAATCGGGCAAGGATAGTGCATCAGTTGAGGATCCAGAAACATGGTGCTGAGATCAGGCAAGTCCAGTGCATTGTAGTTTTGAGGAGGCGGGGAAGGCAGGGAGAGATGACTCACCCTGCGCACCACATTAATAAGATATGAAACATTAGGAAAATGTTATAGAAAGTAGTTAGTTTTAGGGTATTTTAAGTATTCATCATCTTTAAGAAGATTTATAGCACTGAAGAAAGCCACTGCGAGGAAATAATTAGCTGAAAATCCACCGGATGAGAAAACACAAGACAGGCACACGATAGCCTTTCTCTGAGCAGCCAAGCTGTCTGCGAAATACATGGCCTTATTGTGTCTTTATGAAAACAGAGAAATTTTCTAGCGAGCGGATTGTTATCATTTCGCTTCTTCAGAGTGGACTGCAAGAAATCTACTGTCCTGAAACGGCCGCGTGGTGTGCAGGGGGAGTCACACAGTCAGGGGAGTGCAGGGGTCCCCGAGGGTCTCCCCTGGTAAAGGCACGGCCGCGTGGTGTGCAAGGGAGTCACACAGTCAGGGGAGTGCAGGGGTCCCCGAGGGTCTCCCCTGGTAAAGGCACGGCCGTGTGGTGTGCAGGGGGAGTCACACAGTCAGGGGAGTGCAGGGGTCCCCGAGGGTCTCCCCTGGTAAAGGCACGGCCGCGTGGTGTGCAGGGGAGTCACACAGTCAGGGGAGTGCAGGGGTCCCCGAGGGTCTCCCCTGGTAAAGGCACGGCCGCGTGGTGTGCATGGGGAGTCACACAGTCAGGGGAGTGCAGGGGTCCCCGAGGGTCTCCCCTGGTAAAGGCACGGCCGCGTGGTGTGCAGGGGAGTCACACAGTCAGGGGAGTGCAGGGGTCCCCGAGGGTCTCCCCTGGTAAAGGCACGGCCGCGTGGTGTGCAGGGGGAGTCACACAGTCAGGGGAGTGCAAGGGTCCCTGAGGGTCTCCCCTGGTAAAGGCACGGCCGCGTGGTGTGCAGGGGGAGTCACACAGTCAGGGGAGTGCAGGGGCCCCTGAGGGTCTCCCCTGGTAAAGGCATGGCCGCGTGGTGTGCAGGGGGTAGTCAGGCAAAACCAGCAGGGACTGTTTCTCCTCCTCACGCTACAGCGGACCCCACCAGCCAGGCACAGAAGGTAACTTCTGTCTAGAAAAACTTCCAAACAGCTTACTAAGCAGAACTTGTATTCTGTTTTGAATCTTTCCAATAACAAGAAACAATCTTTTCTGCGGTTGATTTCCTTCTGCAATGATAAGAAATGAAACCTAGAATTAAAAAGAAAAAAACAAGCCTGTCAGTGACATCCATCCCCCAGCGGCACGGCTGTCAATTCACAATCAGAGCTCTCAGTGTGAAGCTGATGACCCTGATATATGTGCAGAGCAGTATAGAATGCAGCACAAACCCCTTGCAAAATGAATTAGTTCTGCACGCGCCCTCCCAGTGTTAATAATGAATATGTTTGTGTGTCACTGTCACAAGTGACTGATGAGGTCTGTCACAGCCAGGTCCTGTTCCCCAGACTCCACATATGCTCCCTCATTTCCAGCATCAATATTATATCCATGCATTAACATAACTGCAAGCTTTCTCAACGGGATTAAGCAATTGCAAGGTAAGCAATCTTTATTGTCAATTCCAGTTCACAACAAAAAATTCTCAAGCGTACTGCTGAAAATAGAGCCGTGGTCTATTCTAGCAACTCGATTGCAACTCAGTTTGAGTTGCCAAGAAAAGATTGCTTACAAATATGCTCGTAAAGCAACTTAAATTGGGCAGGTGTTTCAGCATAACATTTTCAATAGATACAGCTCTGGCCAAAAGTTTTGCATCACCTAGAATTTTAGGATTGAGACATAATTTTAAAAAAATTATATATATATATATATATATATATATATATATATATATATATATATGAACATGTTTAAGATATTTTATGTAAGATCATGTAATCCAAAAACTACGAAATGATAAAAAAAAAAAAAAAAAGTCTACCGGAAGCCATAATAGTAGTACAGTAGTATTTCATGCTACATTTCACATTTTTCAGTTGTTGTCAGTTTAAGTATATGGAAAACTACAAAGCGGTGTGCAATTCAATATGTTAATGTAACATTATTCAGCAAGTTTCATTCGACTTTATGAAGCAAAATTAGTCCATTCTATAGGGGGATGCAAAACATTTGGCCATAGCTGTATATGTGTTCTTTTTTTATTATTATTTATTTCTTTCTTTCTCTTTTTTAATTATGTCTCAATCCTAAATTTCGAGGTGATGCCAAACTTTTGGCCACAGCTGTGCATTTAACAGTATAAACTGTTAAGATCTGTGTCTTGTTTTATACTATTAAAAGGGTTTTATTCCTCTGAGAAGTTGGGTCTTTGCTTTTGTGCTTGCTCATGTATCAATCAGTATTAAACATGCAACTTGTTTAGGGTATGAAATATGAAGATTTAAAAAAAATAAAAATTATTGCAGCTAACACACTAACTCTATAATCTTCTGTGCAGTTTTGACAGAAACACACATGTCGTAGCACACATTATATTTTAAAACATGACATCTGGTTAACTTGGTTAGGAAATCTCTGTTTGCAAGCCTTGTTTTCAGATAGTGCTGCACTTCCTAGGTCACCTGGAGGGTGAAATTGTCCCCACCCTTTTCAACGGCTTCTTTCCTGTCATTAACCAATCAGCTGCCTCTCCTATTGACCGACACGCTTTCAGACACTTAGAAGACACTGCTGAATGAAGAAGTGCAAGTGTAACAGATAATTTTGAAAACAAGGCATAGAATCTGAGAAATTTCTTTCATAAAGTAGCACCGGAGATCACGTTTCAAAATGAAAATACATGTTTGCTATTATGATGTATGTTATTTTATTTGCTAGAACCTTATTCATCTGGTAAAGCTTATTAAAAAAATAAACATCTCTGTTCCAGTTTTTGTGCTGGTGAGGAGCAGAGGCCACAGTTGTCAGACTCTGCCACAGTTCCTCTCCCGTGAAAAACAGCTGGTCCTTTTTTTCCAGCAGATTTCACTGTCAAGGTCAGTAGGGGTTTGATGAAAAGAAGCTGTGACATCATCTGGCCACTCTAGGAAACCAGGAGGGCGTCTATGACCCAGAATCACCAGCACAGGCAGAAACCACCACGGAATTCATCAATCATAGAAAATGAACCATCTTTAAAATCCATTCTCTTACCTCTCATTAGCTTTGTTAACAGTATTACTGGCCCTCCCTTTAAAGGAGTGCTGACCATCTTTAAAATCCATTCTCCTACCTCTTATTAGCTTTATTAACAGTGTCGCTGGCTCTCCCTTTAAAGGAGTGCTGACTATCTTTAAAATCCATTCTCTTACCTCTTATTAGCTTTATTAACAGTATCACTGGTCCCTCCCTTTAAAGGAGCGCTGACCATCTTTAAAATCCATTCTCTCACCTCTTATTAGCTTTATTAACAGTATCGCTGGCCCCTCCCTTTAAAGGAGCGCTGACCATCTTTAAAATCCATTCTCTCACCTCTTATTAGCTTTATTAACACTGTCGCTGGTCCCTCCCTTTAAAGGAGCGCTGACCATCTTTAAAATCCATTCTCTCACCTCTTATTAGCTTTATTAACACTGTCGCTGGTCTCTCCCTTTAAAGGAGCGCTGACCATCTTTAAAATCCATTCTCTCACCTCTTATTAGCTTTATTAACAGTATCGCTGGCCCCTCCCTTTAAAGGAGCGCTGACCATCTTTAAAATCCATTCTCCTACCTCTTATTAACTTTATTAACTTTAAGTTGATGTAAATCCATATTTATCTCTTAGTTAAATAAAAATAATTAAACTAAGAGCTAATTTTAATGTGCAGTCATTTACATTTGAAACAAATACATTTCAGATGGCTATATCTCTGTTACTGATGGACCTGGTAGTGACTTCACAGCCTTCACAGTCAGGGGGGATGGATGTCGCTGGCATGTTTGTTAGCACTAGAGGCATTAGTGCAGTCCAGTGGTCCCCTTCTGTTGACCCCCCTTACACGGCGCTGTGACTGTGCTGTTAGTCAGCGAGTTTCACCAGGTTTACTTTAATTTCTCTTGACAGATGGAGGCTGCAGCCTGGGATGTAATGGCTATTTAATGAGCAGAGTTAGAAAATAGAGGGAGAGTAAGAGAGAGGGGGAGAGAGGGTGGGGTGGGGGCTAGAGGAGTGAGAGAGGTAAGAGAGAGGCAGTGAGGGGGAAGGAGAGAGAGACAATGGAGATGGAGGAGAGAGGGAGACTAAAGAGAGAGGGGGTGAAAGCATGGGAGGGGGAGAAGGAGAGGGAGTGAGGGGGAAGGAGAGAGGGGGGAGATGGAGGAGAAGTAGACTATTGATAGGGGGTGGGAGATAGGGTGGACGAAGGGGACTAGAGAGGGTGAAGGAGGATAGAGGGAGACTAAAGAGAGATTAGTTCACCGTCTGTCTGTCTGTCTGTCTGTCTGTGCCACCAATTCCCATACCAGAGATTTCTTGAAATGATAACTGAACTAATATAACTGTCAAAAGCAATCAGAGTGCAGATCTGGAGGGAGAGAAGTGGGGGAGCGTTGCTGTATGTTTTTCTTCACACTGGCCTCCTGCCTGCTCGAACAGCGCCCCCGGCTGGCTGGGCTGTCGAACTGCATTAGGAGCAGTGAGAACTCCACGCAGGGTGGGGGGATCAGAGACCACGAAACACCACTCAGATGTCAGCCCGGGCTGGTCACAGACAAATCTGGAGAGACAAGTTGCAGTGAAACTAGAAAAAATCAGCCCACAGGAGCTAAACACATCTCTGTTTACATAGCGAGTAAGAGAGGCTGAGCTTCTAAAAGCTGCACTGTCTGAAAACAGAACGAGAGAAGATCGTTTATTGTTTTTTTGATTTTTGTTCATTGTGTTGTTTGATACTCTGCCGTTGCGGATTCTGTCCCCTGTCGGTGTGATGAGATGAGGTTAAAGGCTCTATAACCATGAATGCTCTTTCGCACAGCGGTTAAGGCGCTAGCGTGCGGCGGGCGGGGTCACTGGTTCGTGCCCAGATTCTCCCCTGTTATACACCTTGTTAATTACACTTCGGTTTAGGAGTCATTTCTGACCGGCTGTGATCGAGAGAGGCGGAGCTATCCATAGCAAATAGGAAAGCGTCAGGGTTTGATTGACACCCGTTTCATTTGAGTTTCCTCAGCTTGGATATCTCTGCGTTTGGTCGGCTGCTACGGCCAAGAATACATTGATCGCAGAGTAGCCAAGCCCCTGCAACCCAGTGCAGAGTTAACAGGTTGCAGCCTGACCCTGTTTAGCTGACCGACATTGAGAAGACGTGCTGAGAAGATCCTTTAAGCTGCCAATATGTGGGCGGATGTCAATCTGAGTTTAACCTAAGGTCACATTGCCACTTTAAACATTGTACAAAATAATAACCTTTAGACCTATGTTTGCCAGAGGTAGCTACATGAGGTCACTACATGTGTGTCAGTCTGTGAACCAAATAAAATATGATAGAATGGAACAGAATAGAACAAAGTAGAATGGAATAGATTAGAACAAAATAGAATAGGAATGAATTGAATGAATGGGATGGAATGGAATGGAATGGAACAAACGTCAAGGGCTGTTTCTCCTCATTGCTCTGCAGTGGCCCCTACTGGCCAAAAAGACACCTGCAGAGCCGGCCTTTGTCCTCCAGGGGGCGGTAGCTCACATCCGCTGTGGCACATGGAAAGGATTGGCTTGGGGAGCTGAGGATGCACACTGACCTTCTGTTTTGCTGTTGTGGCGAGCGGTGTGGGAGAGTGATTGGACAGGCCAAATGGGGGAGAAAATCAAGGTTAAAGAAATAGGGCAATCAAATGTGTTTTTTATAATATTAACATTTGAAGAACGTCCACACAATAAGCAACAACATGTATTTGCAATGTCAGTTTGGTATTTGAAACATGCTTTTGGGGCATGTTTTAAATATGCATGCAGTGTTTCATATACCTGTAGGGGTTTTGTATCCTAGTTAACCCACTGTGTGTGTGTGTCTATGTGATGCTGCAACTCCAGCGCTCAATGTAGGTCAGAAATGCCTTTGTTGTGCCTCAAACCACGAGTAAGGGCTGTACGAAACTGGGCCACCAAAGACAGCAGCACAATGTGCCCTTTTCAAAGGTGAAGAGAGAGAGAGAGAGAGAGAGAGAGAGAGAGAGAGAGAGAGAGAGAGAGAGAGACCAGACAGCCTCCTTCTCCCTCCCAATGTGATTTTCCTGGTCCACAAATGTATTCTCCTCCCTCTCTCTCTCTCTCTCTCTCTCTCTCTCTCTCTCTCTCTCTCTCTCTCTCTCTCTCTCTCTCTCTCTCTCTCGTCAGTAACATCCATCCCGCATCGCCATGGCTGTGCATTCACAGCCAGAGCTATCAGTGTGAGGTGGATGACTGTGACGTATTTCAGCAGCATGTACAAACAATGACATGTTTGATCATATTTTATGTGCAAAAATCAGACACCCTCAATGACTTATGCTAAATAATTTGAACATGTTTTTGACAAATGTTAAGTTGTCTGCAATCACCCCATGGGTGATGGAGCCCCCTGCTGGTGGAGGGGATGCAGTGCAGGCGGGCGTACGCATGCATGTCACACTTCAATCAATCAATCAATATTTATTTTATATAGCGCCTTTCATAGTGGACCACCATCACAAAGCGCTTTACAAGACAGTGAGGAACAATGTATAATATATTAAATACAATGAAATACAGGGCATAGTACATTAAATACAAACAGTAAAAAAAAAACTAAAAAAAAACGTTTCAACGTAGCTGGATCCGATTGTCATAAAACTTGGTATTAATATTCTTTAGCACAAGTTATTGAGAATATAAGATTATTATTATTATTATGTATTTCTTAGCAGACACCCTTATCCAGGGTGACTTACAATTGTTACAAGATATCACATTATTTTTACATACAATTACCCATTTATACAGTTGTTTTTTTTTTTACTGGAGCAATCTAGGTAAAGTACCTTGCTCAAGGGTACAGCAGCAGTGTCCCCCCACCAGGGATTGAACCCACGACCCTCCAATCCAGAGTCCAGAGCCCTAACCACTACTCCACACTGCTGCCCTTGAGATCTGTCTGTCTGTAGGTCACATTTGTGCATTTAGAGAATTGCTTATCCCATTGTAAACATTTCAATGGTAATTCTAATTGTTCTATAATACTCTCTACATTGTCATATTGAATTTACAGCAATGGTGTGGGGGTGGTACAGTATGTTACTGACATGCTTAGTTATTCGTCGCATACAGCTGCTGCCAAACGTTTTGCATCGCCTAGAATTTTAGGATTGAGACATCATTAAAAAAAAAAAAAAACAACTTTATGAACATATGACAATGATATTGCCAAAAAAAAAGTCTACCGGAAGCCATAATAGTAGTACAGTAGTATTTCATGCTAGGTTTCGAAAATGACACATTTTTCAATGTCAGTTTTTCGTGAAGTATTTGGAAAACTACAAAGCGCTGGTGTATGTTAAGGTAACGTTATTCAGCGGGTTTCATTCGACTTTATGAAGCAAAATGTGTTCATTCTATAAGGGGGGGATGCAACACTTTTGGTTACAGTTGTATAGTAGATGAAAGCCTATGCTGGGGTCACGAGTTTGTTTTACAAACTGGCTTCAGGGCAGCAGTGTGGCGTGCTTTTCTTTCTGCATCACATCACACAAACCAGGTCATGTAAGACAACCTACTGATTAATCATCAGGGATGTAGTATGCTGTGGTCTGTAGGTCAAACATATTGATTTAGGTCTTATTATCATTTACTAGAAATATATAGATACTATGAATATGTACAGAGCTCTGTGGTTAATCCAGGATTCAGGATGAGGCTCAATAACCCAGATGAGCTCCCAGAATGGGTCGTTCATCCTCCTGAGTGAAATAACCATGGGACTCAATGAACGTCAGGCAGTGTTTATACAACAAGGATAATTATGGAAAGATAGGATGGTTAAAGCTGTGTTTAACAGCTGCTTTTGGAGAATTGCTTTCATTAGATCAAGCTCTGTGAATCTGCTTAGCAATTTGGATTTGAAAGAACGCAAGATTCTAAAATGAGAAAAAATGTTCACTCAAGGCCACCAAATATGAAAAAGTTGAAATGCTTGTTGTAACAAAGCTGATCTAATATGCTCAGATGGCATTTTAATTGCTTTTTATTATAGTTCCCCTCTCTGTTTTTGTGGTGTTTTGATATCAATCAGAGTGGCTTTATCTTTTTGGTCTAAATCAATCTTTCTTTCTTTCTATCTTTCTTTCTTTCTTTCTTTATCTAACCACTGAGCTCCTCAAACCCACTACCTTCCACACTGCAGCCCAGCGCTTTCTTTATCTAACCACTGAGCTCCTCAAACCCCACTGCCTTCCACACTGCAGCCCAGCGCTTTCTTTATCTAACCACTGAGCTCCTCAAACCCACTACCTTCCACACTGCAGCCCAGCGCTTTCTTTATCTAATCACTGAGCTCCTCAAACCCCACTGCCTTCCACACTGCAGCCCAGAGCTTTCTTTATCTAACCACTGAGCTCCTCAAACCCACTGCCTTCCACACTGCAGCCCAGCACTTTCTTTATCTAACCACTGAGCTCCTCAAACCCCACTGCCTTCCACACTGCAGCCCAGTGCTTTCTTTATCTAACCACTGAGCTCCTCAAACCCCACTGCCTTCCACACTGCAGCCCAGAGCTTTCTTTATCTAACCACTGAGCTCCTCAAACCCACTGCCTTCCACACTGCAGCCCAGCGCTTTCTTTATCTAACCACTGAGCTCCTCAAACCCCACTGCCTTCCACACTGCAGCCCAGCGCTTTCTTTATCTAACCACTGAGCTCCTCAAACCCACTACCTTCCACACTGCAGCCCAGCGCTTTCTTTATCTAACCACTGAGCTCCTCAAACCCCACTGCCTTCCACACTGCAGCCCAGCGCTTTCTTTATCTAACCACTGAGCTCCTCAAACCCACTACCTTCCACACTGCAGCCCAGCGCTTTCTTTATCTAATCACTGAGCTCCTCAAACCCCACTGCCTTCCACACTGCAGCCCAGAGCTTTCTTTATCTAACCACTGAGCTCCTCAAACCCACTGCCTTCCACACTGCAGCCCAGCACTTTCTTTATCTAACCACTGAGCTCCTCAAACCCCACTGCCTTCCACACTGCAGCCCAGCGCTTTCTTTATCTAACCACTGAGCTCCTCAAACCCCACTGCCTTCCACACTGCAGCCCAGAGCTTTCTTTATCTAACCACTGAGCTCCTCAAACCCACTGCCTTCCACACTGCAGCCCAGCGCTTTCTTTATCTAACCACTGAGCTCCTCAAACCCCACTGCCTTCCACACTGCAGCCCAGCGCTTTCTTTATCTAACCACTGAGCTCCTCAAACCCACTACCTTCCACACTGCAGCCCAGCGCTTTCTTTATCTAATCACTGAGCTCCTCAAACCCCACTGCCTTCCACACTGCAGCCCAGCGCTTTCTTTATCTAACCACTGAGCTCCTCAAACCCACTGCCTTCCACACTGCAGCCCAGCACTTTCTTTATCTAACCACTGAGCTCCTCAAACCCACTACCTTCCACACTGCAGCCCAGCGCTTTCTTTATCTAATCACTGAGCTCCTCAAACCCCACTGCCTTCCACACTGCAGCCCAGCGCTTTCTTTATCTAACCACTGAGCTCCTCAAACCCCACTGCCTTCCACACTGCAGCCCAGCGCTTTCTTTATCTAACCACTGAGCTCCTCAAACCCACTACCTTCCACACTGCAGCCCAGCGCTTTCTTTATCTAATCACTGAGCTCCTCAAACCCCATTGCCTTCCACACTGCAGCCCAGTGCTTTCTTTATATAACCACTGAGCTCCTCAAACCCCGCTGCTGCAGCCCAGCGCTTTCTTTCTTTCTTTCTTTCTTTCTTTCTTTCTTTCTTTTTCTTTCTTTCTTTTGAACTCTGCCCTTTCTATTTACACTCTCTCTATTCAATCCCCTCAAGGGATTTTTTTGTTTTATTTTCTGTTCTGTTTCTTAATAGAAATGTAACCTACTTCACTGAATGATGTTGTTCTTAAAATTCTTGTTATTCGGATACTCAGAAAAGCTGCAAAAAACAAAGCTTTTCATCTGAGAGACCTGAATACGCAAGCAGGAGCAACGGGAGTCTAAATTTAGAGATAAAAACGCAGGTATTCAATCGCAAAACACGTCCCTAGCATTGAAAGTCAAATCATTAATTATAAAAAGTGTTTGGAAAGGTTTATGAGACTAGAGGCAACATTTGTTCAAGAGATCTAAATTAGATATATTTTTTTTTAATCTGTTTGATGTATTGTAGCTTTTTCAGCACCTTAGAAGAGTTTACATCATACCTATATTAATAAACATAAACTAGCCTTGATGATCTCACGTTCAAAATCAGAGTTAGTTGCTGACCATTAAATATATCTACAGCTGTGGTCAATGAAAAAAAAAACTATAGGAACATCATTTTATTTAACATCGTGTAATCAAAGAAACTACAAAATGATATCGCAAACAGTCTATCGGAAGCCATAATAGTAGTACAGTAGTATTTCATGTTAGATTTCGAAATGTCAAATTTTTCAATTGTTGTCCATTTTTCGTTAAGTTGTGGAAAACTACAAAGCGGTGTGTAATTCAATATGTTAACAAGGGAACATTATTCAGCAGCTTTCATTGGTCTCTATGAAGCTGAGTGAATTCATTCTATATAGAGGGTGTGGAATTCAATATGTTAACAAGGGAACATTATTCAGCAGCTTTCATTGGACTCTATGAAGCTGAGTGAGTTCATTCTATATAGAGGGTGTGGAATTCAATATGTTAACAAGGGAACATTATTCAGCAGCTTTCATTGGACTCTATGAAGCTGAGTGAATTCATTCTATATAGAGGGTGTGGAATTCAATATGTTAACAAGGGAACATTATTCAGCAGCTTTCATTGGACTCTATGAAGCTGAGGGAGTTCATTCTATATAGAGGGTGTGGAATTCAATATCTTAACAAGGGAACATTATTCAGCAGCTTTCATTGGACTCTATGAAGCTGAGTGAGTTCATTCTATATAGAGGGGGGTGGAATTCAATATCTTAACAAGGGAACATTATTCAGCAGCTTTCATTGGACTCTATGAAGCTGAGGGAGTTCATTCTATATAGAGGGTGTGGAATTCAATATCTTAACAAGGGAACATTATTCAGCAGCTTTCATTCGACTTTATGAAGCTAAATTAGTTCATTCTATAGGGTGATGCAAAACTTTTGGCCATAGCTGTAGAGTATGTACAGAATACTATAGAATAAGACTAAACACGTCTCAAATGTGCAGTTTTGAAAGAAACACATGTATCTTCATTTTAAAACAGGCTCTCTGGTACCACGTTAGGTTAAAGGAAGCTTCCAGTTTCTATGCTTTATTCTCTGATATTTGTTACACTTCCTAGGTCAGCAGTGTCTTCTAAGTGGCTGAAAGCATGTCAGCCAACAGGGGAAGAAGCAATTGATTTGTTAATTTTGTTTATTTAGCAGACACCTTTATCCAAGGCGACTTACAGAGACTAGGGTGTGTGAACTATGCATCAGCTGCGGAGTCACTTACAACTATGTCTCACCCGAAAGATGGAGCACAAGGAGGTTAAGTGACTTGCTCAGGGTCACACAATGAGTCAGTGGTTGAGGTGGGATTTGAACCAGGGACCTCCAGGTTACAAGCCCATTTCTTTAACCACTGGACCACACAGCCTCCATAATGACAGGAAAGAAGCTCTTGAAGGTCTGACAATTTACCCTCTAGGTGACCAAGGAAGCGCAGCACTAACTAAAAGCATGACTTGTCATTTTTAACAAATACATCGCCTTTTTTAAAAGTTTACTAAACAAAAGTGTCTTTCAAAACTGGACTCTTTGTCGTATATTTATGAGATCTGACTGCATGAGAAAACTTTAGTTTTTTCTTTAGAGCTAAGAAGCCACATTCAAATCTAGATGTAAGTACATTTCAATGAAAGCCAGTTCCAGCACTCATACTAGAAAGCTAATTGTCCTGCATGATCCCAAACTCTATTGTTATTCCATCATGCAGAAAAGCGACAAAACGAAATCGTTTTAATCTGAGAGCCCCAAACACACAAACAGGAGCCTGGGAGTCTATATTTAGAGATAAAAGCTGCTATTCAGTAACGCTTTTCCCCACCATTGAAAATCAAATCATTAATTATAACAGTTTGTGGAGCAGTTCCCTATAGCCTAGTTAAATATCCAGACCTTTTTTATACAGTTCAGTTCATTAAAATGTGCAAAATATAAGTAGCTTTTATTCTGTCTTTTACCTGTCTTTCATTACAGTATATTACAGCTTTCTTGGCCATTACTAGTGTGTACTAAAGTTCATTTACTACAGGAGGGGGGGCATTTTACCAGTAAAGCCTGGAGTGGAATAGCCCTCCAGGACCGTGATTGATTGAACACCCCTGGTCTACTAAAAGCATCACTGTAACAAAATGCATATGGTGAAAAAAGAAATTTCCTATTGGATTTACCATTCCAAGTCATACATCTTATTAAGTGTTCTGATCTCTCTCTCTCTCATATATATATATATATATATATATATATATATATATATATCCTGTTCACCAAAGCGTTGTCTCTTAATAAATTAACTATAACAGAATTTAACACTAGAGAGCACTTGACTGGTGCATTTTAAACATACAGTACGAGATGTCACGTGTGAAATTGAAAATCTTTGACCTGTGATTAACTAGACCTGTCATGCATCCCTTCAGACTTCACTTAAACACGGCAGTTAAACATGACAGCTTCTATAAAGGGTACATTAGCCACCGCTAGAGTTATCTTACTGAATAATGAACATACATATATATATATAATGTGGTGTGGCTTTACACTTTAGACTAATTGTGTGGGTCGCTGTTGAGGTTTGGGGTTTGTGTGGGTCGCTGTTCTCTTCTACAGAGTCTAAGAAAAGCAGCGATCATCACAAACCCAAGCAGCAGGAGGCTGTGTGGTCCAGTGGTTAAAGAAAAAGGCTTGTAACCAGGAGGTCTCCGGTTCAAATCCCACCTCAGCCACTGACTCATTGTGTGACCCAGAGCAAGTCACTTAACCTCCTTGTGCTCTGTCTTTCAGGTGAGATGTAATTGTATGTGACTCTGCAGCTGATGCATCGTTCACACACCCTAGTCTCTGTAAGTTGCCTTAGATAAAGGCGTCTGCTAAATAAACAAATAATAATAATAATAAGCAGCTGTTTCCTCACTCGTTTCACTCTGAATGGCAAATCAGCCCCATCGACAGCAGCGACCCATGCATGATTGTCAGCACCTGATTTCTGTGGAGAGCTCCATTCCAATAATGAAATAATCAGTTTGTGCAACACTGACTGCCCGGTGACTTTATTAGGACGTGTCTGTCTCCCCGATTGGGGTTGGCATCGCCCTGGAGTGGGGCGTGTTCCCCTGGCACACCCTGGGTCCCTCCATTACTCTGGAAGGCTGACAGTTTCTTTAAGCATCAAGTCAGCCATGCTGAGCCCTGACGGCTCAATAATGCACCCCATCCACCATGCCAGAATGATAGAGACTTCTTCCACAGACACCGCGGGGATCTGAACCCCACTGTCTGAACGATTCATCATCGCGATCCTCTGCCTGCCTCTCTGTGCTGAATATGAACGACAGAGACGCCTTCCAGCACCTTGTGGAGTCGAGACTGTGGCTGTGGCTGTGATCAGAGCAAACCCTATCAGGGACAGGTTCCTAATAAAGTGGCCAGACAATGTCTATAACTAATGATCTTGCATGAAAGGGCTTTACTCGCTGTCATCAATGATTTATGAAGCAGACATTGCAGATCCCTTGTGCATCTGTATTATAAACCTGCTTCCATTTACCTCGATTTGATTGGATCTCCCAATAGGATAAAAAATATGGTTAAAAAAATCATCACAGCCGGTTCCACAACAGCCTAGAAATGAATCACATATACATCAGATTAACGGAATACCTTAGACACTTTGATATTGCATGTTTTATCTGCACGGGAGAACCAGGGCAGCAGTGTGGAGTAGTGGTCAGGGCTCTGGACTCTTGACCGGAGGGTTGTGGGTTCAATCCCTAGTGGGGGACACTGCTGTTGTACCCTTGAGCAAGGTACTTTACCTAGATTGCTCCAGCAATAACCCAACTGTATAAATGGGTAATTGTATGTAAAAATAATGTGATATCTGTAAAATGTGATATGTTGTAACAATTTAAGTCGCCCTGGATAAGGGTGTCTGCTAAGAAATAAATAATAATAATCTGCCCATATGGAAAATAAATATATTTTTTATATATGGAATTATATATTTTTTAAACCTGTATTTATAATATATTTTCTTAAACATGACATGTTGCTTAAATATATTTATAATATACTATAAATGTATTTTGTAAATCAACATATTCACATTTATACATTTTATTTTTCTAAATTATATTCAAAATACATTGTAAAATATGTTGTAAATAAATATATTCACATTAATATATTTAAAAGTGTATGCAGTGTTTTCAAACAATATATTTATATATTGCATATAATGGGAGACTGCGACGGTCAGGCAGCACTAAATTTAAAACAAGAAGGCTTCATAAGTTTATCCATGTACAGCAGATAAAAACACAGACACTGTGATTTTAATTTGGTGAATAAGTTTATTCTTGACGGAACAAATATGGTCGTTAATCAATCTTTCTGCAGACACCGAAGTGTTACAGATACCTCATAAAAAATAACTGGACTAAGCCTAGTATTTAGAAGAAAAAAAAGAGAGGTCAATAACAATCAAGGACACAACAGGCTGTTCATATTTTAAGGCACCTTATATTTAAACTGTATGCCCACCAATATGAAAAAAAGTATTTTCAGTTTATTAGTGTTTTTTTTTACTTTCATAGCTCTATTTTCAGCAACAATTCCATAGCTGTTAATGAATTTTTAATTGGAAGCAGCAGTTTTTTGTAACGTCTCATAGTTTCAGAAGAATGATGTTAGCAGGTCTACAGAGAAGCAGCCCAAACACCAGTTGTAATGCAAACAGCCTTTTAGCATATGTTGAAAGCTTTTCATTTTTGTACTTGAGTGTTTTATATACACTGAATTTTTACAAAATGTTGATATATTCCGTTATGTTTAAAGATAGTGGTTATTTTTAAGTGAAATTGCGGAATTCCATTCCTTATTTATTTGCTTCATATCTGTTTGGTGGAACACATGCAAAATATGGTGTGTGTCCAGGCACTTTACATTATGTAATATATTGTGAATACATTATATAATACATGTTTAGTAAATATATTGAATAATACATTTCTAAACATACATGGACAATATAATTGATATTATTATTTATTTCTTAGCAGACACCCTTATCCAGGGCGACTTACAATTGTTACAAGATATCACATTATACATTATTTCACATTATACAGATATCACATTATTTTTTACATACAATTACCCATTTATACAGTTGGGTTTTTACTGGAGCAATCTAGGTAAAGTACCTTGCTCAAGGGTACAACAGCAGTGTCCCCCCACCTGGGATTGAACCCACAACCCTCTGGTGAAGAGTCCAGAGCCCTAACCACTACTCCACACTGCTGCCCCTATAATTGATATATTGTTACCTGAAATTATATTTTAAAAATATTTAAAATATGTTTGAGCAAATACATTGTAAATATATTTTCCATAGGATGAAAACGAACCAATTTTGTAATATGTTAAATATATTTTATATAACGTTACATACATAATAGATATATTTTTCCATATATTTTATCATTCCCAAAGACTATGAGTTTTATATGAATAATATGTTTACAACAATATATTTAAAATATATATTTTTTAGTGTGGGTGTGTTCGTATATGCATTGGTAAGCAGTGCAGAGCTTGATCTAAGGACAGTAATCACCCTGATATCAGTTATTAAATATAGCTTTATCATTCCTTATTTCTATAACTGAACCTGGCATAAAAACACTCCATTAAGTCCTGCGGTTATTTCAAACTGGGGGCTCGTCCGGGCTATTCAGCCTCATCCTGATTTGTGGAACAGCTCCAGGACTCTATGAACATTCAGGGTGTATCCTGCACTGTGCATTTCCCAGATGACATGTTTGGAAACACAGCTATCAGCTACTGTGACATCCTGTTCAAATCTAGGAGAAGTGATCTCCCAACTTAACCTGAGCCCTTGTGGAGGATCCTTTCTGCTCTGGGGCTCCAGGGTTTTCCCAGGATAATATGCACGTTTGGAATTCTGAACTAGCTGCCCAGGATGTGGGAACAGTGTAAAAGCCCCAGAGGGAGCTGATCTTTGGGAAATCTGCACACCGGAACGACTGCAGAGAGAATCGCTGAGGGATCCACTCTAAAGGGACTGCAGAATTTGGTCCCATTATTTTATTGTTTTACAATGATCTCTGCTATATTTTTTCAAAGTAAAAAAAAATGTTTATTTTACAGAACATCACTAAAAAATAGATCCTTCACGATGAAGATCTTTCATGATGTTATCAAAGCAGAAACAAACAGCGCTGTTTCTGAATATTTAGCATTCCTAAATATATGCTTACCCGAACAACAGCGAATGCTAAATTCCAAAATATTTCTTTTTTTTATGTCCACCTTTTAAACACACTTTATTTTCACTGTCACTGTCAATAAAATAAAATAAAAATAACCACAGACACGTGAAATGCCCCTCTTCTTCTACTGGACAGAGCGATCTTTAGAGAAATATTTCTGATCAACTAAAAGCACAGCAAAGTGTAATAAAGCACAGTGAAAGCTAAAGCATAGGGAAGCATTGCAAAGCACAGAGAGGTCTGGTAAAGCATAGGGAAGCATTGCAAAGCAGAGAGAGGTCTGGTAAAGCATAGGGAAGCATTGTAAAGCACAGAGAGGTCTGGTAAAGCATAGGGACGCATTGCAAAGCACAGAGAGGTCTGGAAAAGCATAGGGAAGCATTGTAAAGCACAGAGAGGTCTGGTAAAACATAGGGAAGCATTGCAAAGCACAGAGAGGTCTGGTAAAGCATAGGGAAGCATTGCAAAGCAGAGAGAGGTCTGGTAAAGCATAGGGAAGCATTGTAAAGCACAGAGAGGTCTGGTAAAGCATAGGGACGCATTGCAAAGCACAGAGAGGTCTGGAAAAGCATAAGGAAGTATTGTAAAGCACAGAGAGGTCTGGTAAAACATAGGGAAGCATTGTAAAGCACAGAGAGGTGTGGTAAAGCATAGGGAAGCATTGTAAAGCACAGAGAGGTCTGGTAAAGCATAGGGAAGCATTGTAAAGCACAGAGAGGTCTGGTAAAGCATAGGGAAGCATTGTAAAGCACAGAGAGGTCTGGTAAAGCATAGGGACGCATTGCAAAGCACAGAGAGGTCTGGAAAAGCATAGGGAAGCATTGTAAAGCACAGAGAGGTCTGGTAAAACATAGGGAAGCATTGTAAAGCACAGAGAGGTCTGGTAAAGCATAGGGAAGCATTGTAAAGCACAGAGAGGTCTGGTAAAGCATATTCTGATAATATCATTCACATGTGTTAGTTTTAAATCTGATTTCCACTCCTCTCCTTTTGGGTAACACAAGCACAAGATTAGAAGGTTTATTCTGGCAGCAATCTGCAGTTTAATTGTGCAGGGAAATAAGCTATTGAGGTCTGAAGGAGATGCTGTGTAAAGCCAGACAGGAGGGTCGAACAACTGTGCCAGATTTAAAACAGCTCTTGTGAGGCAAGTTCTAAAACAGGTTTAAAAAAATGCATATTACACATGCCATCTGTTCAAAATGTTACCACTCACAAGAGAATAGGTAGCACTGGATAATGAGAGAAAGAAAAATAAAGAAAGAAAGAAAGCGCTGGGCTGCAGTGTGGAAGGCAGCGGGGTTTGAAGAGCTCAGTGGTTAGTTAAAGAAAGAACTGGGCTGCAGTGTGGAAGGCAGTGGGGTTTGAAGAGCTCAGTGGTTAGTTAAAGAAAGCACTGGGCTGCAGTGTGGAAGGCAGTGGGGTTTGAGGAGCTCAGTGGTTAGATAAAGAAAGCGCTGGGCTGCAGTGTGGAAGGCAGTGGGGTTTGAGGAGCTCAGTGGTTAGATAAAGAAAGCGCTGGGCTGCAGTGTGGAAGGCAGTGGGTTTGAGGAGCTCAGTGGTTAGATAAAGAAAGCGTTGGGCTGCAGTGTGGAAGGCAGCGGGGTTTGAGGAGCTCAGTGGTTAGATATAGAAAGCGCTGGACTGCAGTGTGGAAGGCAGTGGGGTTTGAGGAGCTCAGTAGTTATTATGGCTGGGCAGAAGTCCTGCTGCTGTAAATAGTGTGTGTGTGTGTGTGTGTAGGGATCTAAGGTTGGCAGGGATGAGAGTAAATCAATCCCTGCCAGCAATCACAGGTGTGACCATTCCCCAGTTAGGTAACTGGTGCTAATTGGGGAGTGGCCACATGTATAAAAGGAGCCAGAAATCCTTTGTTTGGGAGAGGAGTGAGCGAGCGAGAGAGAGAGAGCGAGCGCTGTGATTTTTGTATTGTTTTGTGTTTGTAGTGAAGGCTAATGCCCAGCCTACAAGTGGGTTATTCTTTTTTTTTAACCTTTTATTTTGGCCCTCGTGCTGTGTTTATTTTATTCCTGTGTTTTGTGTTTTATTAATACACCCGCGCACCAGCGCTTACACTGCAGCTTTCTGTCTCTCGCTCTAATTCCTGCCGATAGCCAGCCTGGGCCGTGACGCTACCCTGCTGTCACAGTTAAAGAAAGAAAGAAAGAAAGAAAGAAAGAAACAAAGAAAGAAAGAAAGAAAGAAAGAAAGGTGCTGGGCTGCAGTGTGTGTTCCAACTGTATATTCCAACAACAAAATTGTACAGGGCGATTATCACTCGCTCAGTGCTGCAGCTTGTATCATACGCAATATTCAGTCTATGCAACTGTGGTCCAGATGAAAGGCTGTGTGTCAAAGGCATCACTGGCAGCATGCCCCAGTAAACTACTAGGCTAAGTCAATAACTAGAACATCATCGCTACTGTCCTCAGTAACCCCTTCCAGGGATCTGCCAAAATAAATCTCCTGTGATTGACATCGCCTGGCAAGAGCACACACGCCATCCCTTTACTGTGCGTTCAGAGCAGGGGGGGAGAGGGGAGGTGGGGGAGGGAGAGGAAAGGATGCTTCTCATTCACCACTGGAACCAGAACAAAGCAGCAAAAAGAAATGCTCACCCAGGCAGACTGCTTGACTCACTAATAGATTTCTTGCTGCAAGGTGATTTTCGGACCCAATGAACATTTTCAATATATTTTTACACGCTCCCCCATTGTCTCACCTCCTGTGCTGTATACAGCAAAAAAAGTGTAGTATTCCCCTATCGAATTAACACATTTTGCTTCATAAAGTCGAATGAAACCTGCTGAAGGCTGAAAGCTGAAAGCGTGGCATTAACATTATTTAGCTCAAGTTATTGAGAATATCAGATTCTGTACATATAGGGGGAGTGTCTGTCTGTCTGAACATCCGTCCTTCTGTCTGTCAGGCTTGTCAAAGTTATTCCACATACTGTAAATCAGTCATTTTGAGTTCAGGAGCTACCAACAACTGATTATTCAGTGCCATCTGATGAACAGCTACTAGGATACAGCATTCCTTTTGTACTGCTGGCAATACCCAGCTGTGCACTAGATGGCGCTGGTGCTTAATAAAAAAAGACATTTGATCTAGCTTGCATTACATAAGTCTATGGCAGACTGAAGAATAACTGTAGAACTGAAGAGCAGCTCCTGGACTCACAGACGAAGCACCTGAACCATCATAATGAAATAGACTCTAACACATGCTGAGCTGTAGCTGTAATTGAAGTGTAATAACTGATTGAGCACTCTACATTATCAAGGTACATAGCATCCTGCACCACCAAAGAAATGCTTTTTGAAGAGAGTACTCATCTCCTATCATCTGCTCTTTGGTTAGCTTCATTTGTATTCATGTTTTTGTGTGTTTAATGCTCTACCTTTGGAACGCTTGTCATGCAAATAAAGACCTTTTCAATTGAATAGAAAAGAGAGTAGAGGGAGTGAGATAGGTTGTGTAATTAGGGTGAAATGGAGAAGCTGTACAGCTCTGGCCAAACGTTTTGCGTCAACTAGAATTTTAGGATTGAGACATCATTTTAAAAAATAAATAAATAAATAAATAGATATTTGAACATAATTTAGATCTGTTATTTAACATCGTGTAATCAAAGAAACTACATAATGATATTTCAAAAAGAAAAACAGTCTACCGGAAGTCATAACAGTAGTACAGTAGTATTTCATGTTAGATTTCAAAATTCCAGATTTGTCCATTTTTGTTAGTTTTCCGTTAAGTGTATGGAAAACTACAAAGCGGTGTGTAATTCAATATGTTAACAAGGTAACATTATTCAGAAGCTTTCATTCGACTCTATAAAATAAAATGAGTTAATTCTATAGGGTGATGCAAAATGTGTGGTCATAGCTGTGTGTGTGTATATATATATATATATATATATATATATATATATATATATATGAAACTGCAGCTGTGAATTTGCTGCAATTTAAGGCTTAATGCAGAATATAACCAACTATTATCAAAATATTCCAATGAGACAGAGAGAGGGAGAGAGAGGAGGGAGGGATGGGGAGAGGGAGGGAGGGACGGGGAGAGGGAGGGACGAGGAGAGAGAAGGATAGAGGGAGGGTGGGAGTGTGTTGCGCTCGTATTGTTGCTCTCTTTTCTTTATTTGTTCTGTTTGCCTGTCAAGCAGCACACCGCTTGGGGAGCTCAGTATTTCCAAAGCAGCCGTGGAGATCAGAGCAAAGAGAGATGCTCCAGTGAGCTGATTCTACAAACAAGGGGATTTCTGAAAAGAGACTAGCTGGTTTTTATTTAAAAGCTTTTTTTCCCCCCATAGGATTAGAGTCAAAATTATTATTTTTTCTTTCTCGGGGAAACCGTTTTGATAGCTTTTAAAATGTTTTCTTTATATATCTCCTGATTTAACTTCAAATTGTGTATGTGAGACATTTTATATGTTTCTTTCATTATTTTATCTGAGAATCTTTTTCTGAAACAGAAGAATTTTTAGACCTTTTTTCTCTCTTTTCTAATTTTTTTTCAACAGATTTTTGCTGAGTTTTTGAAAATCCCAAATGATAAAATTGCTGAATTACTACTGCAAACTAAAGAGAGAATAAAGCTATGGTATAGGATTGAAGATTTATTCATTTTCTATCAAAGAGAAAAACAAACTTCATTCTGAAACAGAATCATTAGTGCTTTCTAATTTGGACTGTTTGAAAATGCATTTCTTTTTTTCAAAAAAGTAATCAAACTTTTTTCCATTTCCCAAAAGAAAGTGGATTCTTAAAAGTCGATCCATATTGAATTATTCGTATTGCTATTGGGAGGGGGAACAGATGTCTTAAAAGAAGGATTTGGAATTCCAAAAAGATTCAGAGAATTCCAGAACTATTCAGAATTTGGGGATTCGGAATTCTGTATTGTCCGTCAAAAATAAATAAATCTGGGACTCTCAAAATGGACTCTTCCTTTACCGCAAAAATCTGGACTTACCTCCTAGTGGCTAATTTGCTATCGTTCTGGACTCTGGTCACATTGACTCGCAACTCTAAGGACCTAGAAATGGACCTGGACGTTCTATCCAATCAGACGCTAGCTCCGGAGTACTCCGAGGTCACCCTAGCAACCCCTGGCAGCAGCAACGACCCCACAGTCATGCCCCTTGGCAGCCGCTGTCGCGGTTACTACGATGTCATGGGCCAATGGGACCCTCCATTTAACTGCAACCTGGGTGTTTACTTGTTCTGCTGTGGGACTTGTGGCTACCGGTTCTGCTGTCAGTATAGTCCCAATCGCTTGGATCAAACAGCCTGTTCTAACTACGACACCCCCAACTGGGCTAATACCGGCAAACCCCCAACGCCAGCGAATGAGATCCATGAGGAACAGGATAAAGACAAGACCAACATGATCGTTTATATCATCTGTGGAGTGGTCGCTGTGATGGTGCTGGTGGGGATTTTTACTAGACTGGGTCTGGAGAAGGTGCAGGGACCCCAGACTGACCTGAACACAACCAGGTAAGAGTGTGTGACTGTGTGTGTGAGTGAGTGAGAGTGAGAGTGAGAGGGTGAGTGTCATTGAATTTACACTGAAAGTGTGTGGCAATGTGCCCCGCCCCTGTGTGCATTTGTGTGTTATATGTTGTATGTTGCGTGTGTTAATGTTGGTGTATTGTAGTTGGTACACGGATTATAAACGGGTCTGTGTTTCACGTGTGATTTAAAATGTATAGTTGTATTTAGGCACGGGATTGCACATCACTTCACGTGCATTTAAAGTATGTAATATGTGAGCACGAGGTTGCACATAATTTATTCACGTGCTGGGATTCAAGTGAATAATTAATTAGTAATTGAATCCCAGCACAACAGTATATATAGGTGCACGTTTGACTCACTCGGGGTTGGGTGTTCAGGGCGAAAGAACGGGAGAGAGAGAGAAGGTAAAAAGAATAATAATAATAATAATAATAATAATAATAATAATAATAATAATAATAATAATAATAAGTGTTTCTCACCGTGTTTGTTCGTCCCTGTTTGTTAGTGTCTGTCCGTTTTGTTTGTCTCTTTTATTTTGGCGTTAAGTGCCGTGTCCTGTTTTGTGTTACAACCTTTTTATTTTTTGTTCTGTCGGTTAATTATTAAATGCTGAGAACGATCACGCGCTCAGCTTCACCAAAACCCCAAGTCTCTGTGTGTTACTTCCTGTTTCTGGTCTGACGTCACCCACTACAGCCGTCTTTGTGACAAAGTGAGAAAGACTTCTAGTGGAAATGTTTGCCATTGAATTTACACTGAAGACTCTGAGAGAGACTTATAGTGGAAATGTTTGCTATTGAATTTACACTGAAGACTCTGAGAGAGACTTATAGTGGAAATGTTTGCTACTGAATGTATTAAGCTTCTTTTAGTATTTCTAACCTTGTACAATTATGGTAACACAAGTTATGTGGACCAGCCATAAGTTCTGCATAGTAAAAGCACAGCAAAGTGTAATAAAACACAGTGAAATCATGGTATAGGTGGGCATTGTAAAGCACAGAGGTGTGGTAAAGCATAGGGAGGCATTGTAAAGCACAGAGAGGTATGGTAAAGCATATAGAAGCATTGTAAAGCACAGAGAGGTCTGGTAAAGCACAGGGGAGCATTGTAAAGCACAGAGAGGTATGGTAAAGCATAGGGAAGCATTGTAAAGCACAGAGAGGTCTGGTAAAGCATAGGGAAGTATTGTAAAGCACAGAGAGGTATGGTAAAGCATAGGGAAGCATTGTAAAGCACAGAGAGGTCTGGTAAAGCATAGGGAAGCATTGTAAAGCACAGAGAGGTCTGGTAAAGCATAGGGAAGTATTGTAAAGCACAGAGAGGTATGGTAAAGCATAGGGAAGCATTGTAAAGCACAGAGAGGTCTGGTAAAGCATAGGGAAGCATTGTAAAGCACAGAGAGGTCTGGTAAAGCATAGGGAAGCATTGTAAAGCACAGAGAGGTCTGGTAAAGCATAGGGAAGCATTGTAAAGCACAGAGAGGTCTGGTAAAGCATGGCAAACCATGGTCAACTATGGTAAATTAATAGTCTAACCAAAAACAGCGGTAAACATACAGTGCAGATATTTATGTTTATAAATCAGCTTTGAATTCTGTCTCTCTTACATTTTCATGCTGTTTGCCATCATCCTGAGGGCTTCTTATTGCACTCAGATACCGTTTATTTTTATTTTTTGATGTGCTTTTTTTGGTTTTAGTTGCCTGCCATAGACGTGAGTAACACAGGTTAGATGAGTCTAAGCAGTGCCATCTACTGAACAGCTACTTTGGATCCTTTAATTTTGCTGGCAGTTTCACTGGGTTGTGCCCTGCTCCCCTGTGCTGTGCCCTGCTCCCCTGTGCTGTACTCTGGTGTACCCTGCTCGCCTGTGCTGTACTGTGCTGTACCCTGATGTCCTGTGCTGTATCTTGCTCCCCTGTGCTGTACTGTGCTGTATCCTGCTGACCGGTGCTGTCCTGTGCTGTCCCCTGCTCCCCTATCATGTACTGCGCTGTACCCTTCTCCCCTGTGCTGTACCCTGCTTCCCTGTGCTGTACTGTGCTGTACCATGATGTCCTGCGCTGTCCTGTGTTGTATCCTCCTCCCATGTTCTGTACTGTGCTGTACCCTGCTGTCCTGTGCTGTCCTCTGCTCCCCAGTTCTGTACTGTGCTGTAGCATGCTGTCCTGTGCTGTCCTGTGCTGTATCCTGCTGTCCTGTGCTGTCCTGTGCTGTATGCTGCTCCTGTGCTGTCCTGTGTTGTATCCTCCTCCCATGTTTTGCACTGTGCTGTACCCTACTGCCCTGTGCTGTACTCTGTTCCCCTGTGCTGTCCTGTGCTGTACCATGCTGTCCTGTGCTGTATCCTGCTGTCCTATGCTGTCCTGTGCTGTATGCTGCTCCTGTGCTGTCCTGTGTTGTATCCTCCTCCCCTGTGCTGTGCTGTTCTGTACCCTGCTCCCCTGTGTTCTACCTTCTTTCTATCTTAATCACCAGAGACTGCTGAATTAATTAAAACTTGCACTTAAGCCTGCAGGCAAGCTCACACCTCTAAAAATAACCCTGATAAGCTCGGGTTTGAGTAATTAATGAACACATGCACTGCAATCAGGTCACACGCATTATCACAGGATCACATTATTATTATTCTGGGAAAGGTGTGAAACAGCTTGATACAAGCAGCACATCAACACAGAGAATAGGTTGATTGCAACTCTGTTCATGCTAAGATAATCCATCAGTGTCTTCAGTGTAAATTCAACGGCAAACGTTTCCACTAGAAGTCTTTCTCAGTGTCTTCAGTGTAAATTCAACGGCAAACGTTTCCACTAGAAGTCTTTCTCAGTGTCTTCAGTGTAAATTCAACGGCAAATGTTTCCACTAGAAGTCTTTCTCAGTGTCTTCAGTGTAAATTCAATGGCAGACGTTTCCACTAGAAGTATTTCTCAGTGTCTTCAATGTAAGTTCAATGGCAAACGTTTCCACTAGAAGTCTTTCTCAGTGTCTTCAGTGTAAATTCAACGGCAAACGTTTCCACTAGAAGTCTTTATCAGCGTCTTCAGTGTAAATTCAATGGCAAACGTTTCCACTAGAAGTCTTTCTCAGTGTCTTGAATGTAAATTCAATCTGAAACGTAAAACTTGCTGTAACACTGAGGGGTGATGGAAGCTGTAGTTCTTTATGCAGACAGGCGAATACACCGTGCATTTGGTCATTGCAGCCACTGCGCTGAGGCACAGCCTGCTGCCCAGGCAACCCACAATAGTCTCCATTGTGAAGTCACTGAGATCCTTCTGCTTTCCCATGATTGTTTCTGAATAGTTGCACACCATTGTCATACAGCTTATACAGGCAAACTAGATCTCATTCCATAAAACTTCCATATAGAAATCACTCATTTTTATTTGAATTCCCAATTTTGTCCAGTGGGTATATTTTTTCATAGATATTTGAAATGTATTTTAAAGCCTATCATTCCATCCCCTCAAGACTGTACATTATAACTACATTAAATCTGATATCTGAATAATGAATTATCCATCTGAAGAGTATGTTTTCAGCTATATCAGAGTTCTGCGTTTTGGGGAAAGGCATCAATTATAAATACAACAAACTTTGAAATATTAACCATCAAGCAGTTAGGATGAATAATACAGCTCAAATTCACTTCTGAATGCCACATTTAATTGTCTTAGCTTTGAAGGGAATGTATGAATGTTAAAGGAGTGCTGACCACCTTTAAAATCCATTCTCTTACCTCTTATTAGCTTTATTAACAGTATCACTGGCCCCTCCCTTTAAAGGAGTGCTGACCATTTTTAAAATCCATTCTCTCACCTCTTATTAGCTTTATTAACAGTATCACTGGCCCCTCCCTTTAAAGGAGCGCTGACCATCTTTAAAATCCATTCTCTTACCTCTTATTAGTTTTATTAACAGACTCACTGGCCACTCCCTTTAAAGGAGTGCTGACCATCTTTGAAATCCATTCTCTCACCTCTTATTAGCTTTATTAACAGTATCACTGGTTCCTCCCTTTAAAGGAGCGCTGACCACCTTTAAAATCCATTCTTTTACCTCTTATTAGCTTTATTAACAGTATCACTGGCCCTTCCCTTTAAAGAAGTGCTAATCTTTATCATTGATTAGCCCCCCTTTAAAGGGAGTGGCAGGGGTAAAGTTGGTAGTGCTAA
The DNA here is from genome assembly GCF_902713425.1 of Acipenser ruthenus. Taxonomy (NCBI): domain Eukaryota; kingdom Metazoa; phylum Chordata; class Actinopteri; order Acipenseriformes; family Acipenseridae; genus Acipenser; species Acipenser ruthenus. Next base: position 1,981,594 of record NC_081240.1, on the reverse strand, counting down.
TTTCAAAGGTTTGGTAAGCACTGCTTTATTGAAAAGTAACAAAGGAAAATGTCCCCTGGCAATTATGTTTCTCAAGCTCAGTAGACTTGCTACCCTCCTGTGCCACAGTGAAAAATGATAACCTGTTCCATTGAAATATTTGCCACCACATAATACATTACTGAAGCCATCTAAGAGAAAAGAGCTTGGCACAGAGATGAGATACACATTTCCGAGGGCTCATCAGAAACAGCAGCAAACATCAGTCTCAGAAGCATCGCTGTCAAAGCTGAGTTGCTTTCAAACACAGAACACAACTCTGAATCACAACTCTGAAGCACAGAGGGAGGCTGTTCAGAGAGTATAAGAGCCTCCCTTTCTCTTTCTCTGCTCTGCCACCACAGAGGAAGACACAATAATTAAGTTTTTTATAAAAAAGAACTAGAGCATTGCATTTGCAGACAATTAACTGTATCTGTTTTTCACGTAACAGTGCCCTGAGGTGAGAAGTTGTCTAATGCATAACATTGCTAATAGGTTTTGATTTTCTTAATGATGAGCCCTCTCTTCATTCAGCCTCTGTTTAGTTTCATTCAGCCTCTGTTTAGGTTTGAACATGCTGCGCTCTTTTATTTATTTATTTATTGCATTTAATAGCGCTTTTTATACAAAAGTATCACAAAGCACTGTTCAGTACATAGCAGAAAAAAAGAACAAAACACAATACATTTGTATAGCATGACACACATACAACTGCCATAGTCAAACCATTTACATAACAGTATACACATAATAACACAAAAGCAGCAATTTTAAAGTTACATTAAAACCCACTAAGATAAGAAAGCCATTTTATAAAAGTGTGTTTTGAGCTCCTGCAAGCATGCAGAGATATTAGCTGAACCTTAAAGAAGTATGAGACAATTGCAAAACCATTGCAAAACACCCCATCTAAAGGAATATCATGTAATAAAGCAGGATTTCAATTGCTTTTTGAGTCTTAGCTATATCACTTGGTAGGCAACTGCATGCATTTATCACTCTCTCTCGCCTTATAAAAGTTTAAATTTGCACAGCAATCTTGCACTTTTCCCATGGTTATACTTTGCATTTACCATAGTTTGTTTTTACTATGCTTTACCATACCTCTCTGTACTTTACAATGCTTCCCTGTGCTTTACCATACCTCTCTGTACTTTACAATGCTTCCCTGTGCTTTACCATACCTCTCTGTGCTTTACAATGCCTCACTATGCTTTACCAGACCTCTCTGTGCTTTACAATGCCTCACTATGCTTTACCATACCTCTCTGTGCTTTACAATGCCTCACTATGCTTTTCCAGACCTCTCTGTGCTTTACAATGCCTCACTATGCTTTAACATACCTCTCTGTGCTTTACAATGCTTCCCTATGCTTTACCATACCGTAGAGGCTGTGTGGTCCAGTGGTTAAAGAAAAGGGCTTGTAACCAGGAGGTCCCCGGTTCGAATCCTACGTCAGCCACTGACTCATTGTGTGACCCTGAGCAAGTCACTTAACCTCCTTGTGCTCCGTCTTTCGGGTGAGACGTAATTGTAAGTGACTCTGCAGCTGATGCATAGTTCACACACCCTGGTCTCTGTAAGTCGCCTTGGATAAAGGCGTCTGCTAAATAAACAAATACTAATAATAATAATAATAATAATAGACATTTCAGATTCAAGATGGCTGCAATATGATAAATATTTGTCATCTTGCAGGTGTGATTATTACATGATGTTGAGGACCCTGTGTATGTGCCTGTTCTGGTTTGCTGTATGCAATGCAGAGATTACACTGCCATTTCTGCTTTAACTAAGGACAGCACTTACAAAGTATAGTGTTACCATGGGTCACTGTATCTATGCAGGCTTAGAACGCCTTGACTTTGCACTGTTACAGATGGGTTTGTACTTCGATTTAAGGACGTGAACTTGAAAGTGACACTCTATAAATACCTGGGGGCTCTTTTAATACATGACATTGAGCAGCTTTTAAAAATAAATGATATCTGTGATTGGAAAAATAACTGTGCTGACGGAGCAGAGAGAGAGAGGCTCTTTTATTCTCTGGACAGCCTCCCTCTGTGCTTGTGAAGCAGAGAAAGAGAAAGGAAGGCTCTTATACTGTCTGAACAGCCTCCTTCTGTGCTGGTGGAGCAGAGAGAGAGAGAAAGAGAGGCTCTTATGCTCTCTGAACAGCCTCCCGCTGTGCTGGTGGAAGAGAGAGAGAGAGAGAGAGAGAGAGAGAGAGAGAGAGAGAGAGAGAGAGAGAGAGAGAGAGAGAGAGAGAGCGAGAGCATCTTAACTCTCTGAACAGCCTCCCTCGCTGGTGGAGCAGAGAGAGAGTAAGAAAGGGAAGCTCGTGTACTCTCTGAACAGCCTCCCTCTGTGCTGGTGGATCAGAGAGAAAGGCAGGCTTTTATATTCTTTGAACAGCCTCCCTCTGTGCTGGATGAACAGAGAAAGAGAAACAGGGGCTCTTATACTCACTGAACAAAAAAAATACTATTCTTTTTTTCTGAACAGTGCAAACGGACAAGCTGTGCTAGGCATTGTCTGAGAACAATGGCATGGTATTTATCTCTGCAGCGAGATAGAGGAAAGATTTCTAGTTTTCAAGTTATCTTCTTTGGCTTAAAGGATGCGTGCGTCAGCACACTCCCCTCCATTGTGGTGGGGAGCCTTTTCAGAATCATAGCTTTTTTGGAATGGTTTGTAAACACGGCAAATTGTGATCTAATCAGAAACCAAATCAAGAATCATAATGTGTCCAATTCTGGTCATCAAAGGAACATTGTGGACCTGGAGAGACTCCAAAGCAGGGCTTAAAGCGAAGTACAGAAACCAGGACCAGAGGACACACAGTGCGGAAATGAAGTGGAGATAGACTTAAAACAGAGGGAAAGAGAAGCTTTTTCACACAGAGAGTAGTGAGGGGATGGAATGGGCTACCTGGGCTTACCTAGTCATGTTGTTGAATCACTGGGATCCTTTAAGACCTGACTTGACTTGAGATCACTCAGCTGATTTGAGATCACTCAGCTGCTAAGAACCGGATGAGAATGGATGGACTGAATAGTCTCGTTAGTACAATTTGAGCACTACACTAGGTTAATGAAATTTTCAGAAAATTACATTTTATTGGTCACACTGTCTCCACCACTACAAACAGCATCTTAATTGTCCATTAACTAATCAGCTGCTTCCATGACCCAGAAACTCCTGAAGTGACCTCGGAAGTGCAGGTGTAACTGATTCCCTGAAAGCCAGGCATGCAAACTGAGAAATTTCTTCAACACCTGCATTTTAAAACGCAATTGCTTTGCCAGATCTTTCACAAGTTTGGAGACCTGTCTAGCTAATAGGACCGCAAAGCAAGTGAACTTTATGAAATATCTTTTGTCAGCTACAATCCGATTTCCCTGTACTTATTTTAAAATGATAAGTATGAGAAATATAAAATAGAGACATGGTATAAACTCCCAGCAGGATAACAGGCAATAGCGGTTTATTTTTATCTTTCTTTAAGTTTTTTTTTTTCCTAGTATTGCGTTATCCAGGGCAATGTTAAGCACAGAGCTTGGGTTTTATTGAGACTGACAGTTAAATAGAACATGATAAAGTCACTGGGCTGCATTCGGCTGTACCTTTTGTCTTGGTTTATTCTTCAGTATTTCTTGGTGTCTTAGTGCATGCATGTCTCTGCCTGTTGCAGTGATGCTTGCTGTTTTAAAATACAACACTGTCCCTTTGCATTTTTATGAGGGCTTCTCGTTGCAATTAATGAAATTTATAATTAAAGTTCGGGAGGAGGGTCAGACACCAATCTCCGTGTTACCAAATTGAATCATTCAATTTACACATTAGCTAATTTAAATTGTTAGCACTATAAATACCCGCTTCACTTATCTCTCAGTTGTGTTTTGATTTCATCGTAACCCACCACCTCCCCATCTCCTCCTTTCTTAACAGTTTTTATGTCTCAGCCTCGTCCACTTGGCCAGGCAGCGAACCCTCAAACCAAGTTAGGTTTGATGCCAAATGAATGTGTATATACAGCATACTTTTCTGTTAAATCGCATACTCCGCATTCTCTACAATAAATATTTGTACTAAAACATTTTGTGATTGGTGTTTGTCCCGAACTACTGAAGTTACATTTGTCTTAAATCTACAGCCATGGCCAAAAATTTTGTGTCACCTAGATTTTTAGGATTCAGACATAATAATACAAAATAAAAAAATAACATAATTTAGATACTTTACTTAACAAAGAAACTACAAAATGACATCGTTAAAAAGTCTATCGGAAGCCATAACAGCCGTACTGTGATATTTCATGTTAGATTTGGAAATGCCACTTTTTTTGTCAGAGTTTTGTTAAGTGTATGGAAAACGACAAAGCGGTGTGCAATTCAAGATGTTAACGTAACATTATTCAGCAGGCTTGCCAAAGTGGCTCTATATTAGTAAGCACCAGCGCCATCTAGTGCACAGCTAGGGTATTTCAAAACAAAACTTGATCCAAAGTAGCTGCTCACTAGATGGCGCTGGCTCTTAGCGCATCAGAATCTGGCGGTGTAAGGAATCACATCTAGAGAAACGTTTGTCCGATTGTGATGAAACTTGCTAAGGACCTTCTTTAGAACAAGATATCGAAAGTATCCGAATTGTGGGGTGTAGGGAGGCTGTTTGTCTGCCCGAATGTGTGTAGGTCAAACTGGCATTTTTGCTTATAAATAGGGAACCGATTGTGATGAAACTTGCCAATTACCTTCTTTAGCTCAAGTTATTGTGAGTATCAGAATCTTGTAATATTTGGGAGATCTGTCCGTCTGTGTGTATGTCACTTGGTTTTTCCTCATGCACATACAGTTTATGTAATTGTCTTTTTCATGATACAGGTAGATGGATGTTACTAATATGTTTGTATGACTATAGACGCCTTAAAAGGATGAAAAAATAACTTTTTTTTTCTTTGCAACATATGTCCAGGTAGGTCATATCGCTCAACGTTAGCCTGTGGTCGATTTTGAAATCTCCGATCTCACCTAAAAAACACTCATGTATCTCACATAAGTAGCCCTGCCGCCACCACTGTAATACAGATAAGGCTAAAGGTTTATTAATAATAATAATAATAATAATAATAATAATAATAATAATAATAATAATAATAATAATAATAATACAAACAGGTATGACAATCCAGACATTTACAGTACTAGAGAGTTTTTTTTTTTTTTAAAAGGTAACTCGTAAACACCTTCTCGATATTCTTTTGCCATTTACAAAAATATTTTTAAAAAACAATCTATTATATATTTATGGGAGTTTTTTTTTTTTTTTTTTTAAGGTAATTTATACAAAAATGTAACCCCGTCTTGATTCGTTGGTCAGCAAAGATTAGCTTCTCCCAAGGAATGAATTAGTGCCTGTGTTATTATTAGACGCTGTTTTTACATTACCCGTACACACTGCTAATGAAATCACAACCACAGCGCAGCGGATGTTGACAAGAGACGCGACTCGCTGAAGAAAAAACTATTACCTGAGGGGGAGGCATACTATACAGGGCGTCATTCCAACGGCTCCAAAAATAAACATCGTCCCGGTCTTCTGCCTCTGTAATATTGTCATAACCGGAGTTTATATTCACTGTCGAGCCCCGAGGCGGTGCGAGAAATAATAATATGGGCAGCGATAGCTGCACGCACTCAGAACTCCGTAGAGTCTTAATGGTGCATCAAAACCATATTAAAAGTCGGTAAGAACATAGAATTGTAGAAATGTAGTTTTTATGTACAGTTTCTCTGTTATTTAAACAGGTGTTGAACGACCTAATGTGTGAGTTCAAGTTCTTTACTGTAAAAATAAATATATATGTGTGTGTGTGTGTGTGTGTACGTCACACTTACATTTTTAGTTTACATATATGTACAGAAGCAATCTTTCACTGCTGTGATACTTGTTTTGGACATGTTTTTTTTAGCATTAGTTATTGTGAGTTATTCCACTTTCACTAAACAATCAATCGCCATTTCTTTTACACTTACGTTTTTGCATATGGCTGGAAAAAACGCGTTATTTAAAAATTCGGAAACAACTTGAAATTACAATTATTTAGCACAAGTTATTGAAAAAAAAATCAGTTTCTGGGGATATAGTGTGGCTGGTGTCCGTCTGTTTGTCTGTCTGTCTGTCTGACTGTCTGCACACGCGTCTGTGTAAACCATTAGCTCGGTGCTTTTGTATTCACAGTACAGCAATGTCTGGAGGTGTATAACTGACACACATTGTGTTGAAATGGGAACGGCATCTTTTTGATTTCCCTCTAGCTTCCTGTTAAATTACTTTTTCCACCAGTGTGTGGTTTTCAGTGTGCCCTGTGAAAACAGCAGCTATAATGTACCTGCATATCTTTTGAATGCTTTTTTTTTAGCAGGGATTGTAATAAGACTATTTTTGCATAGCAGTTTCGCCCATTCCAGATGTTACCAGCTTGATCAGCCCCCAGTGTGTATAGGTAACAAGCTCAGGTGTGTCTTATTATTAAACTCCTAGTGAAACCAGGACTGGATCACACTGCTGTGCAACAGGAGTCTGATTGCCAGCCCTGTAGATAGACTTTGGTTGAAGGAGGTTTGTAGCTAATTTTATAGTGAAGAGATCTACAGTATATTTGTGGGAACTGTGGGATATTTAGACAGAGAGATCAGGGATGGGAATCAGACTCCTATTGCACAGCAGTTTCACCCATACCAGGTTTATTGCTACCAGCTTGATCAGCCCCAGTGTGTCTAGGTAACAAGCTCAGGTGTGTCTTATTATTAAACTCTGAGTGAAACCAGGAATTGGGATCCTGTAAGACCCAAACATATTTCATTTCCCACGGCTTTTGTTCTATACATAGGGCTTCTGTTCTTCTGTTTTTATTAATTTCATTTTTTGGTGCTTCTTTTTTTTCAATCGCTATTGTAAATATATATTTTTTTTTTCCTGGGGGCTTTCGCTTTTTATCTACTTTCTGAATTTATTGTTTTCTGGTTACTTTTTTCTCTCACACTATAGTAACTCGACAGCACACATCAATTGTGCCTTCTTTCCTTTGATCTTGGGCGTATTCTTAAGAACATAAGAACATAAGAAAGTTTCCAAACGAGAGGAGGCCATTCAGCCCATCTTGCTCGTTTGGTTGTTAGTAGCTTATTGATCCCAGAATCTCATCAAGCAGCTTCTTGAAGGATCCCAGGGTGTCAGCTTCAACAACATTACTGGGGAGTTTGTTCCAGACCCTCACAATTCTCTGTGTAAAAAGTGCCTCCTATTTTCTGTTCTTAATGGCCCTTTTCTGGGGTTTCCGTGTGTTTAGACATTTTTTTACATTTCACCACAATTTCAATTCTGTTTTAAATGCCACCAGCTTGTAAATCCTGGGGTGGGTGGGTTTTAAAGTATTCAGAACGAATCAATGATAGATACGAGTCAGGAAGGAGGGACATTGCCCACCTGCAGTAGGAATTTATATATATATATATATATATATATATATATATATATATATATATATATATATATATAATTTTGCAGGTATTTAATTTCTTTTTTTCACTTGGAAAGGGGTCAAGACAAGGTGAATTGTGTAACCAGTTTTTCAAGTGTTTATTGGCTAAACATCGATTTTCAGTTTTTTTGTTTTTTTATCAATTAAAACAGGAAATCAGTAGCCCTAAATATACATTATGAATGACTACCTTACCCTGTATTGGTTTTCAGTATATTGCATTCCTCCTTACATTTATTAGTGTCAAGATTTTATTGTACTGTACAAGAAAGGCCAAACCTTGGTTTCTAGGCAAACGTTACTTGATGCCACAGTTCCTTATCATGGCTGACAGGGTGAGGTTCTGGGAGTGAGAAATCACAAATAATTCAGAGGCCAGCGATTAACAAAACATCTCTCGCATGGAGGGTTTCATGAGACACGAGATCTGAAGAAGGATGTCAAGCTCAACACAAACAGCAGATCTTGCACTTCAAGGTCCCTTTAAAGGAGCGCTGACCATCTTCAAAATCCATTTTCTCACCACTTATTAGCTTTATTAACAGTATCGCTGGTCCCTCCCTTTAAAGGAGCGCTGACCATCTTCAAAATCCATTCTCTCACCACTTATTAGCTTTATTATTATTATTATTATTATTATTTATTTCTTAGCAGACGCCCTTATCCAGGGCGACTTACAATTGTTACAAGATATCACATTATTTTTACATACAATTACCCATTTATACAGTTGGGTTTTTACTGGAGCAATCTAGGTAAAGTACCTTGCTCAAGGGTACAGCAGCAGTGTCCCCTACCAGGGATTGAACCTACAACCCTCCAGTCAAGAGTCCAGAGCCCTAACCACTACGCCACACTGCTGCCCTTATTAACAGTATCACTGGTCCCTCCCTTTAAAGGAGCGCTGACCATCTTCAAAATCCATTCTCTCACCTCTTATTAGCTTTATTAACAGTATCACTGGTCCCTCCCTTTAAAGGAGCGCTGACCATCTTCAAAATCCATTTTCTCACCTCTTATTAGCTTTATTAAATTTAAGTTGATTTAAATCCGTATGTATCTGTTAGTTAAATTAGAATAATTAAACAAGAATTTTAATGTGACGCCATTTTCATCCATTTCAGATGGCTATATCACATCAATATCTAGATCTAGTACTGTATATATATATTATAGACATTTCAGATGGCTGTCACATTAATATCAGGGTCTACTGTATATTATGGAGAGAGAGAGAGAGAGAGAGAGAGAGAGAGAGAGAGAGAGAGAGAGAGAGATTGACATCACATATTTATTCGAACAAGAAACATTTTATCCCAAATCAAAGAGCCGTCTCTGTGCCTTGAAGACACGCATGGCTTTCAAGAAGTTTTTCTATCGTCTCATTTTCAGATGTTGTAACTTTCCATGGCATGAATAAATGAACAACCCAATGAAATATTCATTCTTAAGTTAACAGAACGACATCAGCTAATGATTATTCATTTGTTTCACACTTCTTTTGAACATTGAGATCTGGAAATGACAGCGTGACACAGGCAGGGCATTCGAGACAGCGCCCCCTACCGTGCAACACAGACACAGCAACCGAAGAACATTCAGAAATGTGCGAATTAGAAGCTGTTCGGCCCATCGCTCCATCCACATTATTATTATTATTATTATTATTATTATTATTATTATTATTATTATTATTATTATTATTATTAGCAGACACCCTTATTCAGAATGACTTACAATTGTTACAAAGTATCACATTACAAAGTATCATATTCTAAAATATCACATTACAGAGTATAAATTTACAGATAAGAGCAGCTGTAAACTACAATAAAATCTGTAGCAAAATATCAAATTCAAATAAGAGCAAAACAATAGAGAATACAGTAAATAATTACATGTAAGAGCGGGTTCGACTGAGAGCAATTAACTTATATTAAAAATATTTGCTTATGCGAGTAAAGTCCAGTATGAGTGCGTAGTCAATACGATGAATGGATGAGAATGATTCCAAATAAGAGCAATTACAAACAACGTGAATACAGATACCTACAAGAGTAAAGTCAAATACAAGATACAGGAAGTTGTTATAATCAGAGCTGTAGTAGAATAGAGCAAGGTATGGAGCAGTTCAGTGCAAGCACGAGCTGATGCAAGCACTGGTTAAATTGGGTGCCATATAGTCCAGTATAGTCAAGAGTTGTGAGGTTTACAGATGCTGTCTGAACAGGTGTGTCTTGAGGAGGTGCCGGAAGGTGGTCAGGGACTGTGCGGTCCTGATATCCGTGGGTAGGTCATTCCACCACTGAGGGGCAAAGGTGGAGAAGGAGCGAGCTCTGGAGGTGGGGGAGCGGAGGTGGTACAGCTAATCTGCCAGGGGTGGAGGATATGTCAGTCAATAGGGGAAACAGCTGATTGGTTAATGACAATTAAGAGGCTGTTTGAAGGGGTGACCAAGGAAGTGCAACGCTACCTGAAAATGGGATTTCATTAACCTAGAGTAGCCCTCGAAATGTACTAACGAGAGGAGGCCTTTCGGACCATCAGCGCTCATCCGGTTCCTAGTAGCTGATTGATCTCAAAACGTTGTTGGGTCTTAAAGGACCCCAGTGATTCTGCATTACAACTAGTTTGATGTATGTATTTATTTAACCAGGAGGAATACCCATTGAGACCGAGGTCTCGTTTACAAGGGGCTCCTGGAAAACAACAAAAGGACAAATCGCAAAATACAAGCAACACAATAAAAGCATGTGCGGTTCAATCTTTAATCAGCAGCACGCAGAGATCAGAGGACAGAGTAAATAAGACAGGTATCTGTTTGTTTATGTGGACTGAAGAAGCAGCAATGGAGAGTTCTAATCAATTCACGTCTTTAAAACCAGGGAAGGAAAGGTTATCAAATTCCATCTTCACACTAGGGCAGCAGTGTGGAGTAGTGGTTAGGGCTCTGGACTCTTGACCGGAGGGTCGTGGGTTCAATCCCTGGTGGGGGACACTGCTGCTGTACCCTTGAGCAAAGTACTTTATCTTGATTGCGCCAGTAAAAACCCAACTGTATAAATGGGTAATTGTGTGTAAAAAATAATGTGATATCTTGTAACAATTGTAAGTCGTCCTGGATAAGGGCGTCTGCTAAGAATTAAAAATTAATAATGTATTCGGGAGTTGATGTGCAAAAGATAATTCTCCTGTACGTGTTCAAACCCTTGGAACAGCCAGATTGGAACAGAATCCTGAGAGCGTGAAATATAGCCAATACTAGTCCTTTCTACCATTTCTACCAGAGCACTCAAATAGAGAGGTACTAGGTAGCCCATTCCATCCCCTCACTATATATATATATATATATATATATATATATATATATATATATATATATATTGTGACAAAGCGCAACTCACTCGGGTTCATGCCCCTTTAAAAATACGACCCAGAAACACAGAAATGGAGTTTTCAGTGCTGTCGCGCTATTTTTTAATGCACACAAAAATAAAACAAAATAGAAAACAAACACCTAGCTCTGTACGAGCACTAACTAAACCACAGGAACACCCTGACTACCAGTGGGACAGCTAGGCTTTTTCCCCACTACACAATAAACAACACCACACAGGTTTAATACAACACACTTTTACCTTACGACTGCTGGGAAGCAGAGTACCTCTTCCTGCCTCCTACTCAACAGCCCAGAGCAGACTGACTGTTCTCCTTATAAACCCTGCACCTGGCTCTAATTTACAATCATAGCCAGGTGCAGGTGATAATTAACAATAAAACAATTAAAAGAAAACAATTAACCCAGACAAATGTGTATTCAGCACATGTTTTTACTGCAGAGAGGTTTTAACCCCCTCCCTGCTGTCTCACTATATATATATATATATATATATATATATATATATATATATATATATATATATATATGAACATAATCTTATTTAACATCATGTAATCAAAGAAACTACAAAATTATATCCCAAAAGTCTATCAGAAGCCATAATAGTAGGACAGCAGTATTTCATATTAGATTTCGAAATGTCACATTTTTTAATTTTGGTCAGTTTTTCATTCTGCATATGGAAATACTGCATATTCAATATGTTAACATAACATTATTCAGCAGGTTTCATTCGACTTTATGAAGCAAAATTAATTCCATAGGGTGAACTTTTGGCCACAGCTGTAGAATTTTCCTAAAATTGATTTAGTCTGCATGAAGTTCAATATTTTATATGTGTTTCCTGCAAAAGTATTCTTCAATAAAGCAAAGAAATTACAATTTTGTTGTTCCTTATGCAACAAGAGGTTGTAAATGAGCCCAATTCGGCACACGCTGATAAGCTCTCATGCACAATGTGAACCCTATTGCTTTATCTTTCAGCCCTAATTACAGTGGATGGAAATGTCATTTTAAACCTACTGCACTGCACCAAACTGACATGAATATATCAGACTTTATGCCAGCCATTACCTTCATTAAAACTATTCTACAGAAAATCATGTCACTGTGTATGGCCGCGTGGTGTGTAGGGGGAGTCACACAGTCAGGGGAGCGCAGGGGTCCCCGAGGGTCTCCCCTGGTAAAGGCACGGCTGCATGGTGTGCAGGGGGAGTCACACAGTCAGGGGAGCGCAGGGGTCCCCGAGGGTCTCCCCTGGTAAAGGCACGGCCGCGTCAGGGGAGCTCAGAGGTCCCCGAGGGTCTCCCCTGGTAAAGGCACGGCCGCGTGGTGTGCAGGGGGAGTCACACAGTCAGGGGAGCGCAGGGGTCCCCGAGTGTCTCCCCTGGTAGGCACGGCCGCATGGTGTGCAGGGGAGTCACACAGTCAGGGGAGCGCAGGGGTCCCCGAGGGTCTCCCCTGGTAAAGGCACAGCCGCGTGGTGTGCAGGAGGAGTCACACAGTCAGGGGAGCGCAGGGGTCCCCGAGGGTCTCCCTTGGTAAAGGCACGGCCGCGTGGTGTGCAGGAGGAGTCACACAGTCAGGGGAGTGCAGGGGTCCCCGAGGGTCTCCCCTGGTAAAGGCACGGCCATGTGGTGTGCAGGGGGAGTCACACAGTCAGGGGAGCGCAGGGGTCCCCGAGGGTCTCCCTTGGTAAAGGCACGGCCGCGTGGTGTGCAGGGGAGTCACACAGTCAGGGGAGCGCAGGGGTCCCCGAGGGTCTCCCCTGGTAAAGGCACGGCCGCGTGGTGTGCAGGGGGAGTCACACAGTCAGGGGAGCGAGGGGTCCCCGAGGGTCTCCCCTGGTAAAGGCACGGCCGCATGGTGTGCAGGGGGAGTCACACAGTCAGGGGAGCGCAGGGGTCCCCGAGGGTCTCCCCTGGTAAAGGCACGGCCGCGTGGTGTGCAGGGGGAGTCACACAGTCAGGGGAGCGCAGGGGTCCCCGAGGGTCTCCCTTGGTAAAGGCACGGCCGTGTGGTGTGCAGGGGGAGTCACACAGTCAGGGGAGGGAGCATAATTGGACAATCTGGGAGAAAAACAGGAGTAAAATAATTTGACACTATTAAAGAATGTTTGAAATCAACACCCACGTCTCTCTAAATGAAATTACCAGTCCAATTTAATTCAGTCCAATTTAATACACGTCCAATTGAATCATGCTTCGGGCCATGTGCGATCAGCATCTCTGCAGAGCTAATAAAGAAACTGTATGCGATACTGTTGAGAGAACAAAGGGGGCTGGATGCGTGAGAATTAATCTGCACAGCACTAATTGACTTGAATGTTCCTGACGTCTCAGCAATCGAACAAGATCATCTCAATGACACTAACAATGTAACAGGCCACTCGAAAAGGCTATACTAAATACATTACACTGAATACACTGGTCGTAACCCCTCCCTGATTCACCTGTATGAAAACTCAATCAGAAACCAGACTCAATACAGTTAATACTTTGAGATTTTGGAAATAGTCACTGCAGAGCAGCTTCATCCATTCCAGGTTTTACTACCAGCTTGATCAGCCCCAGTGTGTATAGGTAACAAGCTCAGGTGTGTCTTATTATTAAACTCCTAGTGAAACCAGGAATGGAACTGCTGTGCAACAGGAGTCTTATTCCCATCCCTGTATTGTCTGTTTCAATGTCCCCCAAACAAAATTAAACATGCATTTTAAACTATTATTCAGACATAAAAAGTCAAATAGCTATTTAACAAACAAAAAAAAATAATCTCCAAAATGGTTCTAAAAAAACTATTTGAAACAGAGATCTCTAATATATTAAAAGTAACAATGAAAAATTGTCAAATATTGTGTTGCCCATCCTTGTTAGTCAGCCTGGTACATAATACATTTAATAGATAATAGGATATGAAACAAGCATGAAACAAGAGAGAGAGAGAGAGAGAGAGAGAGAGAGAGAGAGAGAGAGAGAGAGAGAGAGAGAGAGAGAGAGAGAGAGAGAGAGAGACACCTGGGTGTCTGAAAGTGTGTCAGTAAGTAGGGGAAGCAGCTGATTGGTTATTGACATGAAAGAAGCCAGTGAAAGGGGTGGGGACAATTATACCCTCCAGGTGTCCCAGGAAGTGAAAGACGGTCTAAAAGCATGGCTTGTGCAAACACAGATGTCTTTACCCTGGTGTAGTACCAGACATCTTACAATGAAAATCCATGTTCGCTATAAACATGTGTTTCTTTCAAAACTCCACATTCGAGACCTGAGAACTTCCTAGTTAAGCTTTCAAATAAACCATTTATATTTGGATCTGAACATGATTCTGGCATTTTAGCTTCCACCGCTAAACCAGGGAATCTTCCATTCATTGTGCTAATTAATTAAACTAATTAGTGTCAATTCTATATCGACTATCATACATCGTCTATTAATAGCCAAGACACAATACTGTACCTCTATACACCTCTGAGTTCAGGAGCTGCAGTTTTAGTTCCATAGACGTTTGAGATTGAACACAGTACACTGGCCTGCCCAGTGCATTATGGGTAACACTTTAAAATAACGTCTGCAAATTCCTGACGAATTCCAGCTGAATCCCACAGGAATCACACCTGAATATCTTCTGCACTTCCTCCAAGTTCTGAACTCATTCATTTTCAATTCAGCCCCCTGTTAATTCATGTGGATTTAATTACCCGTTTTCATTCCACGTTCCTTTGTAACAAATTATGTCGATCACATGTTTAAGGCAGGCATTCATACCCTGTTGTTCACCCACCAGGGGATTGTGAGTAGTGTTAATTCATGCATGAATGTGGTAATTGTACACTGTGGCTAATCAAGCGCATAGTAACCTGGAATGGGTGAAATTGCTATGCAACAGGAGTCATTGCCATCCCTGCAATAATAATACTGGTTTACCTCCATTCCAGGTTTTACTAGCAGTTTGATTAGCCCCAGTGTGTACAGGTAACAAGTTCAGGTGTGTCTTATTATTAAACTCATAGTGAAACCAGGAATGGATCAAACTGCTGTGCAACGGGAGTCTTATTTCCAGCCCTGTACTGTATGTATTAAGAAAACCTATTTTGAAACCATAGCTTTAAATATTCTGCCCTCATTTGGTCCTGTACTGTTGTTGAGTTGCATCTATTTGACAAAGGCTGTAATGAAGCCCAACTCTCTTACTGAGTATAGATGTAGGGCTGATCTCCTGGCCTAATTTAGCTGGTACTGTGCTGGGCTGCAGTGTGGAAGGCAGTGGGTTTGAGGAGCTCAGTGGTTAGATAAAGAAAGCGCTGGGCTGCAGTGTGGAAGGCAGTGGGGTTTGAGGAGCTCAGTGGTTAGATAAAGAAAGCGCTGGGCTGCAGTGTGGAAGGTAGTGGGTTTGAGGAGCTCAGTGGTTAGGTAAAGAAAGCACTGGGCTGCAGTGTGGAAGGCAGCGGGTTTGAGGAGCTCAGTGGTTAGATAAAGAAAGTGCTGGGCTGCAGTGTGGAAACTGTCTTATTTCTCTCTCTATTTCCTCTAGGGCTCTGACGGATCTTCTCAAGCAGCCTGGGACAGTGACTGTGGACCAGATAGGACTGGAGAGAACTGTGGCCTGTGTCCAGGTTCCTATGGGAGGCAATGGAATGACGGGAGTGTCTGAGAGAACAATGCCGAACAGCGTAGGTAAGAGAAGCAGCCATTAATAAGGCTGTATTTTTATCATGATAACAATTTTCTTCATGGCATTTTGTGTGATAAAATTAGGCATTTAAAGATATTTCACATTTAAACATAATGGCCCTGAATATCAAAAATGTCTCCAACAGTCCAAAACTCGCTGTCTCTGTCTGTTTTACCCTGACTCTTATCCTGAACGTTGTTTCCATCATAAAATGAAACACTTTTATGCTGTTTTCCGACAGGTGAAATGGATGCAATTTACATAAAAGAGGCTGAATAACTATTCAGTATTTAAATGAGAAACATATATGTTAATAACACAAATTATAGTTTTTACGTCATTTCAGGATTTGATCTCTCTGCAAATTAAACCGGTCTCAGCAAAACCCAAAGGTACCCGTAGTCCACAGAATGAATCCAATCGGTGAAAATAACTCCAAAGTTCTTGAGTCTTTATTGGTACTTGATACTTTTCAGAAAGTGCAATTGCTAAAACAAAACAAAAACTTCTGCTATCACATCACATTCTTAGTCTCTCTCTCTCATCTCGCATTATTGAGGAGTTTGGTGATAAAACGAGTGATCAAGAGATGATTATCGGTATGTACTATTATTACGAGTTATTTGAAAAATAAAGTGAATGAGGGGTGGGGCGGTGCTGGAGATGCAGTACTGAGTGTCCTGTTGATATGCAGTGCCTTTTAAACCTATTTTACTGTGAAAAATACTTTTAAACAGCGTGTCTAAAATAAACTGTGCGTGTGAAAATAAATTGGACCTGACGCGCCTGACATGCGCTGAATAAATGGACTGCAAAGGGTTAACCCTTTTAGTTAAGTTGGTCTGAGGATGATATGAGGTAGTTAACTTCTGTATTACTAGCCACTGATCACCAACTTCCTGCAAGACCTGTGAAACAAATTGTGGGCCACGATCAGACAGGATTCTACCAGGTATTCCTGATCTTGTAAATATTTCCTGGACGAGGATCCTCCTGATTACTTCAGCTGTGATTCCAGGAGTAGTAATCCAGAACAACAAGTAAGAACATAAGAACATAAGAAAGTTTACAAACGAGAGGAGGCCATTCAGCCCATCTTGCTCGTTTGGTTGTTAATAGCTTATTGATCCCAGAATCTCATCAAGCAGCTTCTTGAAGGATCCCAGGGTGTCAGCTTCAACAACATTACTGGGGAGTTGGTTCCAGACCCTCACAATTCTCTGTGTAAAAAAGTGCCTCCTATTTTCTGTTCTTTGCTTCTCAAGTGTTGACTTTAGTGCTTTGGGGCAAGTGCTACATGAAGTCCAGTCCAACCATTTCCCAAGGTTGATGAACTTCAGTTTGTTGAATTTTTCCAGCTGGTAATCGATTCTCAGGCTTGTGTACTTCACATATTTCACAGTCTCGCACATAACTACAATATCTTTCCACATTTTTTCCACACTACAAGGATCCTTTTGAGTGTCTTGTATCTACTGAAATGTCCACTTCAAGGATTCTCATGGTAAGCAGAAACGGCTTAGTGAACGCAAAACCTGTGGGATATAGAGTTGATAGTAATATCCCTGGTCGGGTTGTATTTACTTTCCTATAGATTTTGTCCTCTAAAATCTGAAAACAAACCGAACTTTCCGTGTTTAGGAGATTTCCATCAGTAGCAGCCAGAGCTTTCTGATACAGCTCTTGTATTTCTTTATCAGCCTTCTAAGAACATAAGAAAGAACATAAGAAAGTTTACAAACAGGTCAGACATTACAATTTTCCCTTTGCGGTCCGATGTCGGACCCTGTCTGACATCATCAAAAAGACGTAAAAAACAGGTCTCTAATCGTTTTTTTTCACTGGAAAAAGCAGAGAAAACCATTCAATGGCCGAGTGAGACCTATAGGAGCCAAGAGAAGCTGAAAAAAGGGTGTCTCTCAGCAATACACATAGCCCTGGCACCACAGAGATAAAATGGACATAAACAAACAAGATAGCTGCTTCTGCATCCCGCGCTAAAACGAGTCATCAAGAGATGATTTATCAGTATGCACAACTATGAAGGGGTATGTGAAAAATAAAGCTAACAAGGGGTGGGGCTGGGCTGGAGATGCAGTACTGAGTGTCCTGTTGATATGCAGTACCTTTTAAACCTGTTTTACTGTGAAAAAATAATTTTAAACAGCGTGTCTAAAATAAACTGCAAGTGTGAAAATAAATTGGACCTGACTCGCCTGAGACACACTGAATAAATAGACTGCAAAGGGCTAGATCTAGGAGTAGGAAAAGGTTTTAAAAGCGGCACAGACCTTAAATCCTCCTGTTCTAAGTTAAACATTGAATCATTGAGTTAAACATTGAGTCTGCCAAAGGCAAACTGCTTGTAACTGGAACAGCCTTCATTAATTTATCTTCACCTCTCAAAACAAGCTCAGCCAAATTGACTTCATCCATTATACAACCTCGTTTTAACACCTATCAATATCCTTAATGTTATTCGGGTCCCTGTTCGGGCGCCAGATTCTGTAACGGATAATTATGTTCGGGGCCAGGTAAGTTTATTAACTTTACAAAAGAAAAAGAAAAATGTTTACATACAAATCATTAGCAGGACTCAGTAGCAAAACTAGGTTTTACCCACTAAACCCCAAAGCAACATATAGAATAAAATATAAGGATAGAAAAGGTGCAGATCTGAAGAGCAAATGTAGCAGTTCACTATAATCCAAAAAGTCAAAAATACGTTCAGCCCAGCCAACAACTTCTCAAAACATAGAAAACACTGGTTTGTAATCTTCCACAACTCCTCCCATTTCGATGAAAGCACGCTCCAGTCTCTCTGCAGCAAAACCCCAAGGTACCCGTAGTCCACAGAATTAATCCAATCAGCAAAAATAACTACAAAGTGCTTGAGTGTTTATTGGTCTGATTCTTGATACTTTTTAGAAAGTGCAATTGCTAAAATAAAAAAAAAAAAAAAAACTTCTGCTATCACTACTCCTAACTCGCTGTCTGCACAGACAGACAGACAGACAGACAGCTACTCGTTTGTTTGTCTTTGCTCCACCTCCATGTCAATTTCTTAGGCTCTCTCTCTCATTGAGGAACATACAGCTCATTTTAAAGGGTTTAATAATGATTGAGGCCAACAAGATGTGTTGGCTTTTGTATACGCCACAGGGTTTTGGCAGATGTTTTATGCCAAAATGAAAAATAAATGAATAAATAAACAAATACAGAAATAAATACAGAAATACATCAATAAATGTGTTTATTTATTCGTTCATTTATTGTTTTTCATTTTGGCATAATAATCCTCCATAGCCAGTTGCACATATGAACATTAACAACACATATAATAGGATATCATACAAACAATGCATTTTGACTGATACTGGCAATGCATGACCCTCAGGGTGCTTGACTCTAAATCCTCTTTAACTTCGTCACATAAATACAATATTGTAGCCTTCTGCTCTTGCTCTTCTGTTAGGTCCAAACAGGTGGTTTATTTTAGACAGCGTTTGATTGAAATAGGTTCTCATCTCCATTAGGATTGTTTGAAACAGGCAAAACCATTTTAGACGGAAAATACTCCGACCACATCAACCATTTTGATTTTTGCACGGGGTGGTATGTTAATTAGGTAACTATTTAATTTGCATCACATTCCGCATACTGTCAGAATTGGTATTTTGTGACTGTTCTCATCCTTCCTGGCCATTTTAGATTTAAAACCCCATCACAAAAGTGCTCCCTGTCGGTCAGAAAAGCTTTGATACGCTGTTAAAGAAAAAAAAAAATACAGTTGTTACGTTCAAAATTTTAAGAGTTTTTCTAAATATTTAAATCCTTACCTGAAAATATGATTTGGTCATCGTTCATTGAAAGGAAACTGTTGGTAAGAGATAAAATAATGGATTTTAAAGATGGTCCGCACTCCTTTAAAGGGAGGGCCAGTGATACTGTTAATAAAGCTAATAAGAGGTAAGAGAATGGATTTTAAAGATGGTCAGCGCTCCTTTAAAGGGAGGGCCAGTGATACTATTAATAAAGCTAATAAGAGGTGAGAGAATGGATTTTAAAGATGGTCAGTGGACCAGTGATACTGTTAATAAAGCTAATAAGGGGCTCCCGAGTGGCGCATCCAGTAAAGGCGCTCCACGTGGAGTGCAGGATGTGCCCTATAGCCTGGACGTCGCTGGTTCGAGTCCAGGCTATTCCACAGCCGGCCATGGACGGGATCTCCCAGGAGGTGGCGCACAATTGGTCAAGCATCGCCCGGGGGGGGGGAGGGCTAGGTCGGCCAGGGTGTCCTCGGCTCACTGAGCACCAGTGACCGCTGCAGTCTGGCCGGGTGCCTGCAGGCTTGCCTGTAAGCTGCCTGAGAGTTGCGTTGTTTTCCAACGTTGTAGCTCTTGGGTGGCTGCATGGTGAGTCTGCAGTGTGAAAAAAAGCAGCAGGCTGACGGCACACGCTTCGGAGGACAGCGTGTGTTCGTCTTCGCCCTCCCGAGTCAGCGCAGGGGTGGTAACGGTGAGCTTGAAATTGGGAGGAAATAATAAAAATAATTGGCAACGACTAAATTAAAAAATAAATAAATAAAGCTAATAAGAGGTAAGAGAATGGATTTTAAAGATGGACAGCACTGCTTTAAAGCGAGGACCAGTTTCCTGGTTCATTCCAGGCAGCTAAAGCAGCCCACAGCAGGAGGCTGGATTAGAATTGAATTAAAATGCAGTGAGTGTCTGCTTGTGTGAGCCTCAGTGTTAGCAAGTGACTTCAGGAGATCTGCACCCCCCCGACTCCCCCCTGGCCAGTATCCACACGAAGCCCCCTAGGGGCGAGTATCTGTAACAGCAGAGCAGCTGTCAACCTC
The DNA here is from genome assembly GCF_902713425.1 of Acipenser ruthenus. NCBI lineage: Eukaryota > Metazoa > Chordata > Actinopteri > Acipenseriformes > Acipenseridae > Acipenser > Acipenser ruthenus. Next base: position 1,961,100 of record NC_081240.1, on the reverse strand, counting down.
CCTCCTTCTGTTAAATTGTTAAATATGAATACCGCACAAATTACAAAAGAGCCAACTCGCATTACCGCTGCCCTGCAGGGCTGAGTCATATTCTCCTTTCCCCTCATCTCACTGTCTGCTTTTTTTACTGCATAGTTCTTTGATAATGTTTAAAAATGTAGAAATATAAATACTTAATAAGAATTCACGTGCCTGTTTCACCCTCCTCTTGGGGTCTGGCTTCCAATCTGGGGGGCTAGGTGGCACAGACAGACAGACAGACAGACAGACAGACAGAAACGCAGTCAGAGGGCCAATTCACTAGCCTTCTTTGAAGGTGCAACAGTAATAATATTGCTAGTGCTAATAAGAGGTTAAATAATTATTTTGAAAGCCTTGGCTAGTACTCCTTTAAAGGGGAGCTGTAATAACATTGCTACCACAAAAACAAGATTATTTTCTCTTCTTTTCCATCTGAACTGCTGTTACGTCTCTGAGATTTTGATGTGCATTCAAGTTAACTTAAGCAAATGTCAGACAGGGTAGCACCACTGCGTGTGCGAGTATGTGTACAACTGACATACAGAGTTATGCAATGTTATATCCAGTGAAGTACCAGTCTGACACGAGCTCAGAGGCACACAGACTCTTAACTGCAACAAGCAGCCTGGTTTGACTCAAAAACACCAGCGAAACACAGAAAACCCATTTCAACTAGAAAGATTCCTGGAATATATATCAATTATGCATTGCTATATAACAGAGCCAAGTGGTGCAGACAGACAGACAGTTGGTTAATTCAGACAGACAGATAGACAGAGGACCAATTCACTAGCCTCTCATTCCTGCCTTTCACCTTCCTCTGGAGGCCTGGGTTCAATGTGACAGCTTAAACTCGACCGAATGAGCCAGTTTTACCCCGGGGATGAGACGTTGCATTTCCAGGAATATAAGAACATACGGGGGCCCCTGAGGCTAAAACGAATAAAGCCAAACTCGCATTGCTGATATTTTATAGATATACTTTGTAAATTTAGAATTGGTTTTAAAAAGCTCAGAGATTTCTAAATAATCCTAACCTTATTGTTTCCAGTCCCTCAGCGAAACTGAACAGACTTTAGCGTTCAATAATACAGTCGGTCAAAAATAAACCGAATGTTATCACAGAACAGTCAAGTGACACGCAACTTGACATTAAAACCTACAGACCCACGACAGTCACTGTACAACCGGACAAATAAAACTTACAAGGAATATCGCTGTTTGGGTGATGTAAAAAACTGAAATTTGTCATTATTATGAATATATGTATGCATACTCCACTTATTTGCAAACTACAGCCACACAGGCATATCCCCTTGAAAGTGTCCTGAGGGCATCAGATGATTGGTAATGGGTTTTAGGGTTAGGTATTGGGGTTCAGGTTAGTTTTTAGGGCAGGGGTTGATTAAGGTTAGGGTTGGGGTTGGGTTAGGGTCAGGGTGGGTTGATTTCGTAGAGTTGCCAAGCTCTGGAAGTGAAAGATGGGAGTAAATGGCAAATGCCCTCCAATCATCTGATGCCCTCAGGACACTTTCTAGGGGTTATTCCTTTACGCTGCCCACCTCTGTGCTAACTCGGGAGGGCGAAGACGAACATACGCTGTCCTCCGAAGCGTGTGCCGTCAGCCGATCGCTTCTTTTACACTCTGCAGGCCCACCATGCAGCCACCTCAGAGCTACAGCGTTGGAGGACAACGCAGCTCTGGGCAGCTTACAGGCTAGCCCGCAGGCACCCGGCCAGACCACAGGGGTCACCAGTGAGCCGAGGACACCCTGGCCGACTTAAGCCCTCCCCCGTCCCCCAGGCGGCACTCGGCCAATTGTGCGCCACCTCCAGGGAGCTCCCATCCGCAGTCGGCAGTGGAATAACCTGGAGAACCGGCGACGTCCAGGCTATAGAGCGCATCCTGCACACCACGCGGAGTGCCTTTACTGGATGCGCACCTCGGGTCCCATAAATGTCGGTTTTAAATCTTTGTTTTACATTCGGCGAGCAAATTTAGCTAAATCCAGAGCTGACATATCCGTCCATTTGAGCTTTCTCTGGTCGGGTGCCTGCGGGCTTGCCTGTAAGCTGCCCAGAGCTGCATTGTCCTCCGACGATGTAGCTCTGAGTGACTGAATGGTGCGTCTGCAGTGTGTAAAAGAAGCAGTCGGCTGACGGCACACACTGCAGAGAACAGCGTGTGTTCGTCTTTGCCCCTCCCGTGTCAGCACAGGGATGGTAGCATTGAGCTGAGCCTAAAAATAATTGGCCATTCTAAATTGGGAGAAAATGATAAAAACAATTGCCAACTACTAAATTAAAAAACAAAACCAAAAAAGCGATCTATAAAAATGTGCTTGCCGGGTGTAAAACTAAGATTTAAAAACTGGAGCTCTTTTCCTCTGATTTATTTCACATGCTGGATTTCAATGTTGACACTTTGCTAAATATTTTCAGATTTATAAATTATATCTGAAAGTACACATTTGAACATTTATTTAAATTGTTTTTCACGAGATTTATAAACCTGAAAAAAGATAGGCATGTTTTGTTTTAATCTGTGAAAACGTACAAGATTTAAGCTAAATCTGGGGAAAAAAGACATTAAAATGTTACTGCTTTTTTTATACTTGGCGCCCCATATTATTGATTTGAAACGTAATTTTAATTGTTCAGGTCAGATTAATCATTATCCAACAGCTATGGCCAAAAGTTTTGCATCACCTCGAATTTTAGGATTGAGACAATTAAAAAAAAAAAACAACATAATTTTGATCTTTGATTTAACATCATGTAATCAAAGAAACTACAAAATGATATAGCAAAAAGTCTACCGGAAGCCATAATAGCAGTACAGTAGTATTTCATGCTAGATTTCGAAATGTCACAGGTATATGGAAAACTACAAAGCGGTATGTAATTCAATATGTTAACATTATTCAGCAGGTTTCATTTGACTTTACGAAGCAAAACCAGTTCATTCTATAGGGTAATGAGAAACTTTTGGCCAGAGCTGTCGACAGGTTTAACTGATATAATGCGACTGACCTTGCTTACTCTGATGTTTTTTTTTACTGAAATGTTTTGTCAAGGTTTTGCATTAAGGATGCTTCTCCTGGCACTCTTGTTGTGTTTTGTTCAGTCCCTCTCTTTGGGTCAGGGTAGCCCTTGGCAGCGGGAGTTTTTATTTACGCACATTGTTCTAATTGACACATTTAATAACAGACAGTCTGCAGTTATCTCTAACCCCGGGGGCAGCCGTGTTGTGTCCCTGTGTGTTTGTGTCACTTGGCATCGCCCTCACTCTGCTCCACCGGCCCTCGCTCGTTTGTTTGTTTGTTTATTTATTCACCACAGTTATTAGAAGCGTCTGTCTGTCTGTATGTACCGTACCATAACATGTAGAAAACATAAAGTACTGATTAGAGGAGAAACCTCAAAATGGAGCGAGGTAACCATTGGAGTACCACAGGGATCAGTATTAGGTGATTCTGGTATAGTAAGCAAAGTTGTTAAATTTGCAGACGACACAAAAATAGTAGGAGTGGCAAACACTGTTGCAGCAGCAAAGATTATTCAAAATGATCTAGACAGCATTCAGAACTGGCAGACACATGGCAAATGACATTTAATAGAGAAAAGGGTAAGGTACTGCACACAGCCAATAAAAATGTCCATTATAAATATCATATGGGAGATATTGAAATTGAAGAAGGAATCTATGAAAAAGAGCTAGGAGTTTATGTTGACTCAGAAATGTCTTCATCTGGACATGTGGGGAAGCTACAAAAAAGACCGACAAAATGCTTGGATATATTGTGAGAAGTGAATTTAAATCAAGGGAAATAATGTTAAAACTTTACTATGCATTCGTACAACCTCATCTAGAATATTGTGTTCAGTTCTGGTCACCTTGTTACAAAAAGGATATTGCTGCTCTAGAAAGTGTGCAAAGACGAGCGACCAGAATTATTCTGGGTTTAAAAGGCATGTCATATGCAGACAGGCTAAAAGAATCGAATCTATTCAGTCTTGAACAAAGAAGACTACGCGGCGATCTGACTCAAGCATTCAAAATCCTAAAAGGTATTGACAATGTTGACCCAGGGGACTTTTTCAACCTGAAAAAAGAAACAAGGGCCAGGGGTCACAAATGGAGATTAGATAAAGGGGCATTCAGAACAGAAAATAGGAGGCACTTTTTACACAGAGAATTGTGAGGGTCTGGAACCAACTCCCCAGTAATGTTGTTGAAGCTGAAACTCTGGGATCCTTCAAGAAGCTGCTTGCTGAGATTCTGGGATCAATAATCTACTAACAACCAAACGAGCAAGATGGGCCACTGAGTTTTGCGTATATCTAGAGAAGCACTTGTCCGATTGTAAACGTCCTTCTTTAACACGCTATTGACTGTATCACAGGGATGGAAATGAGACTCCTATTGCATAGCATTTTTACTCATTCCAGTTTACTACCAGCTTGATTAGCCCCGGTGTGTCTAGGTAACATGCTCAGGTGTGTCTTTTTATTAAAATCATAGTGAAACCAGGAATGGATCACACTGCTATGCAGCGGGAGTTTCATTCCCATCCCTGGCATGTGATCTGAAAATAAGCTAGCCCTGAGCAGCCCAGCACAACCAAGGGAATAATTAGTTAGTCAGTCGGAGGGTGAGGAGCTCTGTGCCTCTCCTCATTACTGTTTTTGTAGCAGTGTGAGCTCTGCTGATTACTGCAGGGAAGAGGTGAGAGGGGAGAGGGGAGAGAGATGTGAGAGGGAGAGGGGAGAAAGGGGAGGAGGGGAGAGAGAGGTGAGAGGGAGAGGGGAGAAAGGGGAGAAAGGGGAGGAGGGGAGAGAGAAGAATGGGAGGGAGAGAGGCAGAAGGAGAATGGAGAGAGGGGGAGGGAGACTGGAGTGTTGTAGTCCTAAATCAGAAGGTACTGGAAACCCTGGCTTTGTCAAGGTCGATGGAGTGACCTGTGTGGTATTTTCAAGCCGACTGGCTCATTGATTGGTGCTAATTAGCAATGGAACAATCAACTAATGGGGTCCGCTGACACCCAGGGCATCTATAGATGGGAAAACCTGATTGAGAGTCACATTGTGTTAAAGTGCTGGGTATAAAATTGCACGGGGACCATAGTAAACATGTCTCATAGTAAAAGCACAGCAAATTGTAATAAAGCACAGTGAAAGCTAAAGCATAGGGAAGCATCGTAAAACACAGAGAGGTATTGTAAAGCATAGAGAAGAATTGTAAACTATAGAGAGGTCTGGTAAAGCATAGGGAAGCATTGTAAATCACAGAGAGGGGTCGTAAAGCATAGGGAAGCATTGTAAAGCACAGAGAGGTCTTTTAAAGCATATTAAAAATAGTACACTAACCCTTATAAAAGCATAGGCAAAGTTGCTATTGCTAATAAGAGGTAAGAGAATGGATTTTGAAGATGGTCAGTGCTTCTTTAAAGGGAGGGACCAGTGATATTGTTAATAAAGCTAATAAGAGGTGAGAGAATGGATTTGAAAGATGATCAGCGCGCCTTTAAAGGGAGGGGTCAGTGATACTGTTAATAAAGCTAATAAAAGGTGAGAGAATGGATTTTAAAGATGGTCAGCGCTCCTTTAAAGGGAGGGACCAGTGATACTGTTAATAAAGCTAATAAGAGGTGAGAGAATGGATTTTAAAGATGGTCAGCACTCCATTAAGAGCAGCAGTGTATGATAAGAAATCACTGACCGTAACAAATACCCTCCGTTACCAGAAAGTTCACCCAGTCCAGTGCTCACTGGTTTCTGAATCACACGCCATTAAAGTCAGTTCTACTCCACTGCATCCTTACCGGGATCTGTCTGACATGATCATCTCTAATTGAAACCGAAGGGCTGAGAGATGCTCAGGGAATCAGGCAAAACGTGTCAAAAGAACAGAACCTTTGCTTAACCTTTTTGATGGCTGCCATTGAAATTGCCATAAGAGAAAACAGAACAGCAGGCTTTTAATATCACAGTATGGTTCATCTTATTATTCCAATCAGGAGCTTGCCATTGTGACAATACGACTGATCTTATTCTAATCAGGGGCTTGTGCCGACCGCCCCCAATCACTCCCATTATGATCTGAGCCTTTGAATGTGGTGTTGGTAAGTTTTTCTTTCTTTCTTGCAGATCACGGGCATTTAAACAACGCAAATCTGGGATTGATGAGGGCGCATAATAACCTCACCACTTCCATATCAATTCCTGGGTCGCCCTTTAACAGATACACCTCACTCAAAGCAGTGGGTGAGTAATGATGCATTACAACACATTGAAGCAGTGTGGCTCTAGTGGTTAGAGCTGAGAAGGGAGGGAAGCAGTGTGGATCTAGTGGTTAGAGCTGAGGAGGGACTGGGAGGGAGTGAGGGAAACAGTGTGGCTCTAGTGGAGCTGAGGAGGGACTGGGGAGGAGGGACTGGGAAGGAGGGAGGGAGGGAAGTAGTGTGGCTCTAGTGGTTATAGCTGAGGAGGGACTGGGAGGGAGGGAAGAAGTGTGGCTCTAGTGGAGGTGAGGAGGGACTGTGAGGGAAGCAGTGTGGCTCTAGTGGAGGTGAGGAGGGACTGGGAGGGAGGGAAGCAGTGTGGCTCTAGTGGTTAGAGCTGAGGAGGGACTGGGGGGAGGTAAGCAGTGTGGCTCTAGTGGAGGTGAGGAGGGACTGGGAGGGAGGGAGGGAAGCAGTGTGGCTCTGGTGGTTAGAGCTCAGAAGGGAGGGATGCAGTGTGGCTCTAGTGGAGCTGGGGGAGGGACTGGGAGGGAGGGAAGCAGTGTGGCTCTAGTGGAGCTGGGAGAGGGACTGGGAGGGAGGGAAGCAGTGTAGCTCTAGTGGAGCTGAGGAGAGGAAGCAGTGTTGCCCTAGTGGAGCTGAGGAGGGTCTTGGAGGGTCTGGGAGAGAGGGAAGCAGTGTGGAGCTGAGGACAGACTGGGAGAGAGGGAAGTAGTGAGGCTCTAGTGCAACTGAGGAGGTACAGGGAGGGAGGGAAGCAGTGTGGCTCTAGTGCAGCTGAGGAGGGACTGAGAAGGAGGGAGGGAAGCAGTGTGGCTCTAGTGGAGGTGAGGAGGGACTGGGAGGGAGGGAAGCAGTGTGGCTCTGGTGGAGCTGAGGAGGGACTGGGAGGGAAGCAGTGTGGCTCTAGTGGAGCTGAGGAGGGACTGGGAAGGAGGAGGGAAGTAGTGTGGCTCTAGTGGTTAGAGCTGAGGAGGGACTGGGAGGGAGGGAAGCAGTGTGGCTCTGGTGGTGCTGAGGAGGGACTGGGAGGGAGGGAAGCAGTGTGGCTCTGGTGGAGCTGAGGAGGGACTGGGAGGGAGGGAAGCAGTGTGGCTCTAGTGGAGCTGAGGAGGGACTGGGAGGGAAGCAATGTGGCTCTAGTGGTTAGAGCTGAGGAGGGACTGGGAGGGAAGGAGGGACACAGTGTGGCTCTAGTGGAGCTGGGGGAGGCACTGGGAGAGAGGGAAGCAGTGTGGTTGTAGTAGAGCTGGGGGAGGGACTGGGAGGGAGGGAAGCAGTGTGGCTCTAGTGGAGCTGAGGAGGGACTGGGAGGGAGGGAAGCAGTGTGGCTCTAGTGGTTAGAGCTGAGGAGGGACTGGGGGGAGGTAAGCAGTGTGGCTCTAGTGGAGGTGAGGAGGGACTGGGAGGGAGGGAGGGAAGCAGTGTGGCTCTGGTGGTTAGAGCTCAGAAGGGAGGGATGCAGTGTGGCTCTAGTGGAGCTGGGGGAGGGACTGGGAGGGAGGGAAGCAGTGTGGCTCTAGTGGAGGTGAGGAGGGACTGGGAGGGAGGGAAGCAGTGTGGCTCTAGTGGTTAGAGCTGAGGAGGGACTGGGGGGAGGTAAGCAGTGTGGCTCTAGTGGAGGTGAGGAGGGACTGGGAGGGAGGGAGGGAAGCAGTGTGGCTCTGGTGGTTAGAGCTCAGAAGGGAGGGATGCAGTGTGGCTCTAGTGGAGCTGGGGGAGGGACTGGGAGGGAGGGAAGCAGTGTGGCTCTAGTGGAGCTGGGAGAGGGACTGGGAGGGAGGGAAGCAGTGTAGCTCTAGTGGAGCTGAGGAGAGGAAGCAGTGTTGCCCTAGTGGAGCTGAGGAGGGTCTTGGAGGGTCTGGGAGAGAGGGAAGCAGTGTGGAGCTGAGGACAGACTGGGAGAGAGGGAAGTAGTGAGGCTCTAGTGCAACTGAGGAGGTACAGGGAGGGAGGGAAGCAGTGTGGCTCTAGTGCAGCTGAGGAGGGACTGAGAAGGAGGGAGGGAAGCAGTGTGGCTCTAGTGGAGGTGAGGAGGGACTGGGAGGGAGGGAGGGAAGCAGTGTGGCTCTGGTGGTTAGAGCTCAGAAGGGAGGGATGCAGTGTGGCTCTAGTGGAGCTGGGGGAGGGACTGGGAGGGAGGGAAGCAGTGTGGCTCTAGTGGAGGTGAGGAGGGACTGGGAGGGAGGGAAGCAGTGTGGCTCTAGTGGTTAGAGCTGAGGAGGGACTGGGGGGAGGTAAGCAGTGTGGCTCTAGTGGAGGTGAGGAGGGACTGGGAGGGAGGGAGGGAAGCAGTGTGGCTCTGGTGGTTAGAGCTCAGAAGGGAGGGATGCAGTGTGGCTCTAGTGGAGCTGGGGGAGGGACTGGGAGGGAGGGAAGCAGTGTGGCTCTAGTGGAGCTGGGAGAGGGACTGGGAGGGAGGGAAGCAGTGTAGCTCTAGTGGAGCTGAGGAGAGGAAGCAGTGTTGCCCTAGTGGAGCTGAGGAGGGTCTTGGAGGGTCTGGGAGAGAGGGAAGCAGTGTGGAGCTGAGGACAGACTGGGAGAGAGGGAAGTAGTGAGGCTCTAGTGCAACTGAGGAGGTACAGGGAGGGAGGGAAGCAGTGTGGCTCTAGTGCAGCTGAGGAGGGACTGAGAAGGAGGGAGGGAAGCAGTGTGGCTCTAGTGGAGGTGAGGAGGGACTGGGAGGGAGGGAAGCAGTGTGGCTCTGGTGGAGCTGAGGAGGGACTGGGAGGGAAGCAGTGTGGCTCTAGTGGAGCTGAGGAGGGACTGGGAAGGAGGAGGGTCTTGGAGGGTCTGGGAGAGAGGGAAGCAGTGTGGAGCTGAGGACAGACTGGGAGAGAGGGAAGTAGTGAGGCTCTAGTGCAACTGAGGAGGGACTGGGAGGGAGGGAAGCAGTGTGGCTCTAGTGGTTAGAGCTGAGGAGGGACTGGGGGGAGGTAAGCAGTGTGGCTCTAGTGGAGGTGAGGAGGGACTGGGAGGGAGGGAGGGAAGCAGTGTGGCTCTGGTGGTTAGAGCTCAGAAGGGAGGGATGCAGTGTGGCTCTAGTGGAGCTGGGGGAGGGACTGGGAGGGAGGGAAGCAGTGTGGCTCTAGTGGAGGTGAGGAGGGACTGGGAGGGAGGGAGGGAAGCAGTGTGGCTCTGGTGGTTAGAGCTCAGAAGGGAGGGATGCAGTGTGGCTCTAGTGGAGCTGGGGGAGGGACTGGGAGGGAGGGAAGCAGTGTGGCTCTGGTGGAGCTGAGGAGGGACTGGGAGGGAAGCAGTGTGGCTCTAGTGGAGCTGAGGAGGGACTGGGAAGGAGGAGGGAAGTAGTGTGGCTCTAGTGGTTAGAGCTGAGGAGGGACTGGGAGGGAGGGAAGCAGTGTGGCTCTGGTGGTGCTGAGGAGGGACTGGGAGGGAGGGAAGCAGTGTGGCTCTGGTGGAGCTGAGGAGGGACTGGGAGGGAGGGAAGCAGTGTGGCTCTAGTGGAGCTGAGGAGGGACTGGGAGGGAAGCAATGTGGCTCTAGTGGTTAGAGCTGAGGAGGGACTGGGAGGGAAGGAGGGACACAGTGTGGCTCTAGTGGAGCTGGGGGAGGCACTGGGAGAGAGGGAAGCAGTGTGGTTGTAGTAGAGCTGGGGGAGGGACTGGGAGGGAGGGAAGCAGTGTGGCTCTAGTGGAGCTGAGGAGGGACTGGGAGGGAGGGAAGCAGTGTGGCTCTAGTGGTTAGAGCTGAGGAGGGACTGGGGGGAGGTAAGCAGTGTGGCTCTAGTGGAGGTGAGGAGGGACTGGAAGGGAGGGAGGGAAGCAGTGTGGCTCTGGTGGTTAGAGCTCAGAAGGGAGGGATGCAGTGTGGCTCTAGTGGAGCTGGGGGAGGGACTGGGAGGGAGGGAAGCAGTGTGGCTCTAGTGGAGCTGAGGAGGGACTGGGAGGGAGGGAGGCAGTGTGGCTCTAGTGGAGCTGAGGAGGGACTGGGAGGGAGGGAGGTAAGCAGTGTGGCTCTAGTGGAGGTGAGGAGGGACTGGGAGGGAGGGAGGGAAGCAGTGTGGCTCTGGTGGTTAGAGCTCAGAAGGGAGGGATGCAGTGTGGCTCTAGTGGAGCTGGGGGAGGGACTGGGAGGGAGGGAAGCAGTGTGGCTCTAGTGGAGCTGGGAGAGGGACTGGGAGGGAGGGAAGCAGTGTAGCTCTAGTGGAGCTGAGGAGAGGAAGCAGTGTTGCCCTAGTGGAGCTGAGGAGGGTCTTGGAGGGTCTGGGAGAGAGGGAAGCAGTGTGGAGCTGAGGACAGACTGGGAGAGAGGGAAGTAGTGAGGCTCTAGTGCAACTGAGGAGGTACAGGGAGGGAGGGAAGCAGTGTGGCTCTAGTGCAGCTGAGGAGGGACTGAGAAGGAGGGAGGGAAGCAGTGTGGCTCTAGTGGAGGTGAGGAGGGACTGGGAGGGAGGGAAGCAGTGTGGCTCTGGTGGAGCTGAGGAGGGACTGGGAGGGAAGCAGTGTGGCTCTAGTGGAGCTGAGGAGGGACTGGGAAGGAGGAGGGAAGTAGTGTGGCTCTAGTGGTTAGAGCTGAGGAGGGACTGGGAGGGAGGGAAGCAGTGTGGCTCTGGTGGTGCTGAGGAGGGACTGGGAGGGAGGGAAGCAGTGTGGCTCTGGTGGAGCTGAGAAGGGACTGGGAGGGAGGGAAGCAGTGTGGCTCTAGTGGAGCTGAGGAGGGACTGGGAGGGAAGCAATGTGGCTCTAGTGGTTAGAGCTGAGGAGGGACTGGGAGGGAAGGAGGGACACAGTGTGGCTCTAGTGGAGCTGGGGGAGGCACTGGGAGAGAGGGAAGCAGTGTGGTTGTAGTAGAGCTGGGGGAGGGACTGGGAGGGAGGGAAGCAGTGTGGCTCTAGTGGAGCTGAGGAGGGACTGGGAGGGAGGGAAGCAGTGTGGCTCTAGTGGTTAGAGCTGAGGAGGGACTGGGGGGAGGTAAGCAGTGTGGCTCTAGTGGAGGTGAGGAGGGACTGGAAGGGAGGGAGGGAAGCAGTGTGGCTCTGGTGGTTAGAGCTCAGAAGGGAGGGATGCAGTGTGGCTCTAGTGGAGCTGGGGGAGGGACTGGGAGGGAGGGAAGCAGTGTGGCTCTAGTGGAGCTGAGGAGGGACTGGGAGGGAGGGAGGCAGTGTGGCTCTAGTGGAGCTGAGGAGGGACTGGGAGGGAGGGAGGTAAGCAGTGTGGCTCTAGTGGAGGTGAGGAGGGACTGGGAGGGAGGGAGGGAAGCAGTGTGGCTCTGGTGGTTAGAGCTCAGAAGGGAGGGATGCAGTGTGGCTCTAGTGGAGCTGGGGGAGGGACTGGGAGGGAGGGAAGCAGTGTGGCTCTAGTGGAGCTGAGGAGGGACTGGGAGGGAGGGAGGCAGTGTGGCTCTAGTGGAGCTGAGGAGGGACTGGGAGGGAGGGAGGTAAGCAGTGTGGCTCTAGTGGAGGTGAGGAGGGACTGGGAGGGAGGGAAGCAGTGTGGCTCTGGTGGTTAGAGCTCAGAAGGGAGGGATGCAGTGTGGCTCTAGTGGAGCTGGGGGAGGGAGGGAAGCAGTGTGGCTCTAGTGGAGCTGAGGAGGGACTGGGAGGGAGGGAGGCAGTGTGGCTCTAGTGGAGCTGAGGAGGGACTGGGAGGGAGGGAGGTAAGCAGTGTGGCTCTAGTGGAGGTGAGGAGGGACTGGGAGGGAGGGAGGGAAGCAGTGTGGCTCTGGTGGTTAGAGCTCAGAAGGGAGGGATGCAGTGTGGCTCTAGTGGAGCTGGGGGAGGGACTGGGAGGGAGGGAAGCAGTGTGGCTCTAGTGGAGCTGAGGAGGGACTGGGAGGGAGGGAAGCAGTGTGGCTCTAGTGGTTAGAGCTGAGGAGGGACTGGGGGGAGGTAAGCAGTGTGGCTCTAGTGGAGGTGAGGAGGGACTGGGAGGGAGGGAGGGAAGCAGTGTGGCTCTGGTGGTTAGAGCTCAGAAGGGAGGGATGCAGTGTGGCTCTAGTGGAGCTGGGGGAGGGACTGGGAGGGAGGGAAGCAGTGTGGCTCTAGTGGAGGTGAGGAGGGACTGGGAGGGAGGGAAGCAGTGTGGCTCTAGTGGTTAGAGCTGAGGAGGGACTGGGGGGAGGTAAGCAGTGTGGCTCTAGTGGAGGTGAGGAGGGACTGGGAGGGAGGGAGGGAAGCAGTGTGGCTCTGGTGGTTAGAGCTCAGAAGGGAGGGATGCAGTGTGGCTCTAGTGGAGCTGGGGGAGGGACTGGGAGGGAGGGAAGCAGTGTGGCTCTAGTGGAGCTGGGAGAGGGACTGGGAGGGAGGGAAGCAGTGTAGCTCTAGTGGAGCTGAGGAGAGGAAGCAGTGTTGCCCTAGTGGAGCTGAGGAGGGTCTTGGAGGGTCTGGGAGAGAGGGAAGCAGTGTGGAGCTGAGGACAGACTGGGAGAGAGGGAAGTAGTGAGGCTCTAGTGCAACTGAGGAGGTACAGGGAGGGAGGGAAGCAGTGTGGCTCTAGTGCAGCTGAGGAGGGACTGAGAAGGAGGGAGGGAAGCAGTGTGGCTCTAGTGGAGGTGAGGAGGGACTGGGAGGGAGGGAAGCAGTGTGGCTCTGGTGGAGCTGAGGAGGGACTGGGAGGGAAGCAGTGTGGCTCTAGTGGAGCTGAGGAGGGACTGGGAAGGAGGAGGGAAGTAGTGTGGCTCTAGTGGTTAGAGCTGAGGAGGGACTGGGAGGGAGGGAAGCAGTGTGGCTCTGGTGGTGCTGAGGAGGGACTGGGAGGGAGGGAAGCAGTGTGGCTCTGGTGGAGCTGAGGAGGGACTGGGAGGGAGGGAAGCAGTGTGGCTCTAGTGGAGCTGAGGAGGGACTGGGAGGGAAGCAATGTGGCTCTAGTGGTTAGAGCTGAGGAGGGACTGGGAGGGAAGGAGGGACACAGTGTGGCTCTAGTGGAGCTGGGGGAGGCACTGGGAGAGAGGGAAGCAGTGTGGTTGTAGTAGAGCTGGGGGAGGGACTGGGAGGGAGGGAAGCAGTGTGGCTCTAGTGGAGCTGAGGAGGGACTGGGAGGGAGGGAAGCAGTGTGGCTCTAGTGGTTAGAGCTGAGGAGGGACTGGGGGGAGGTAAGCAGTGTGGCTCTAGTGGAGGTGAGGAGGGACTGGAAGGGAGGGAGGGAAGCAGTGTGGCTCTGGTGGTTAGAGCTCAGAAGGGAGGGATGCAGTGTGGCTCTAGTGGAGCTGGGGGAGGGACTGGGAGGGAGGGAAGCAGTGTGGCTCTAGTGGAGCTGAGGAGGGACTGGGAGGGAGGGAGGCAGTGTGGCTCTAGTGGAGCTGAGGAGGGACTGGGAGGGAGGGAGGTAAGCAGTGTGGCTCTAGTGGAGGTGAGGAGGGACTGGGAGGGAGGGAGGGAAGCAGTGTGGCTCTGGTGGTTAGAGCTCAGAAGGGAGGGATGCAGTGTGGCTCTAGTGGAGCTGGGGGAGGGACTGGGAGGGAGGGAAGCAGTGTGGCTCTAGTGGAGCTGGGAGAGGGACTGGGAGGGAGGGAAGCAGTGTAGCTCTAGTGGAGCTGAGGAGAGGAAGCAGTGTTGCCCTAGTGGAGCTGAGGAGGGTCTTGGAGGGTCTGGGAGAGAGGGAAGCAGTGTGGAGCTGAGGACAGACTGGGAGAGAGGGAAGTAGTGAGGCTCTAGTGCAACTGAGGAGGTACAGGGAGGGAGGGAAGCAGTGTGGCTCTAGTGCAGCTGAGGAGGGACTGAGAAGGAGGGAGGGAAGCAGTGTGGCTCTAGTGGAGGTGAGGAGGGACTGGGAGGGAGGGAAGCAGTGTGGCTCTGGTGGAGCTGAGGAGGGACTGGGAGGGAAGCAGTGTGGCTCTAGTGGAGCTGAGGAGGGACTGGGAAGGAGGAGGGAAGTAGTGTGGCTCTAGTGGTTAGAGCTGAGGAGGGACTGGGAGGGAGGGAAGCAGTGTGGCTCTGGTGGTGCTGAGGAGGGACTGGGAGGGAGGGAAGCAGTGTGGCTCTGGTGGAGCTGAGAAGGGACTGGGAGGGAGGGAAGCAGTGTGGCTCTAGTGGAGCTGAGGAGGGACTGGGAGGGAAGCAATGTGGCTCTAGTGGTTAGAGCTGAGGAGGGACTGGGAGGGAAGGAGGGACACAGTGTGGCTCTAGTGGAGCTGGGGGAGGCACTGGGAGAGAGGGAAGCAGTGTGGTTGTAGTAGAGCTGGGGGAGGGACTGGGAGGGAGGGAAGCAGTGTGGCTCTAGTGGAGCTGAGGAGGGACTGGGAGGGAGGGAAGCAGTGTGGCTCTAGTGGTTAGAGCTGAGGAGGGACTGGGGGGAGGTAAGCAGTGTGGCTCTAGTGGAGGTGAGGAGGGACTGGGAGGGAGGGAGGGAAGCAGTGTGGCTCTGGTGGTTAGAGCTCAGAAGGGAGGGATGCAGTGTGGCTCTAGTGGAGCTGGGGGAGGGACTGGGAGGGAGGGAAGCAGTGTGGCTCTAGTGGAGCTGAGGAGGGACTGGGAGGGAGGGAGGCAGTGTGGCTCTAGTGGAGGTGAGGAGGGACTGGGAGGGAGGGAGGGAAGCAGTGTGGCTCTGGTGGTTAGAGCTCAGAAGGGAGGGATGCAGTGTGGCTCTAGTGGAGCTGGGGGAGGGACTGGGAGGGAGGGAAGCAGTGTGGCTCTAGTGGAGCTGAGGAGGGACAGGGAGGGAGGGAGGCAGTGTGGCTCTAGTGGAGCTGAGGAGGGACTGGGAGGGAGGGAGGGAGGGAAGCAGTGTGGTCTGGTAGTTACAGTATTCCATTACAAGCTCACAGACGTTAGTTCAGTGACAGCAGGCTGTTCATTTAGATTCGCTCCACAGACAGCTTGACGAGTCGCACTGATTAGTGAATTTCATTCAATGTCCTCGGAGAAGCACAGCAAGGCGGCACTAAGCTGTGCCCGGGTCCGGCTGGCCAATATGCGCACAGCGCCCTCGACAACCTAATGGTGCTGCCACCCCCTGTCATAGCAAATATATTACACAAAAAGCAAGCAAGTGAACTGTGACCAGGACGTCGCCCCTTCTGTATTTGCTGGCTCGCAGATCCCCTATTATAGTAGTTTCCGATAAATTTAAATGAAGCACCTTTTTGACTCAGTTTACTCTAGTTTCAAAAACACTGATCAAGGAACCAGAGCCCAAATACTTGTCTGCTTGACTCACTTTAGCTTCAATAACACTGATGAAGGCACTAGAGCCCAAACTAGAGCTTGACTCAGTTTTTTTACAGATTACCTTGTGTGGTGATTATTAATTGCTTGTGAAAATCAAAGAACAGATATTTAAACTTTAAAATATGTAAACTATTTAGAAAGGGAGGGAGGGAAGCAGTGTGGCTCTAGTGTAGCTGAGGAGGGACTGGGAGGGAGGGAGGGAAGCAGTGTGGCTCTAGTGGAGCTGGGCAGGGACTGTGAGGGAGGGAAGCAGACACTTGTGGAAGTTGATATTAATAAGAGGGTTTTGAAACTGGGCTGTGATTCAACCCTAAGGAAACTCACGCTGCTTGACAGATGCTGATAACTTAATTAAATAGTCAAGGGCCTTGTGACTCGCAGCGTGAATTTGGACGTTTGTCAGAAACAGAGGTGAAAACACACTGGCGACCCGTCTCATTGCTTGCACCCAGCCAGGAACTTCCATACCTGCGAAAGTGTTAGCTAAAATAAATTTAAAACAGAACTCAGTTCATAAAAAATCGACCCTCAATGGTATTTACAGAATATTTAAAGGGCAGTCTCTTGTAGATTGGATTCTTCTGAATTCTGAGTTTGTATAGACATCTGTCCAGCCCCTAATTACTTCTTAAGTATTATTAGATGGAAATGAATGAGATATATTGGAATGGACTCATAGTTTAGTTTTCGCTATGGTCCCTTGCCTTTTTATGAGGTTTGGAATCAATCTGAGTGGCTGTTTTTTCAGCAATCGTATTCTAGGAGTGTAAGAGACAAGTTAGGTGAAGATCGGTGCGAAATGAAGGCAGTTTTGTGTTCCTCGTAGACAGACAGACACAGTGAATAAGGCCCCCCATTATTTTTTAATGAGGACCCTAAACACGGATCTAGCCTGTGTTACACATGTCTACAGCAGGCAACTAGAACTGAAGAGCAGCTCCTGAACTCAGTCGAAGCAACTCAGACTTTGCCAAATTATATAACAATATTTGAGCAATTTCAATCACTCTGAACACTGCATCATTAAAACACTGCTAGGAACTTAAATCTGCACTCGCTTAATTACCTAACTGGCTTTTGTTTAGGAGTTTAGGACAGCTTAAAGAAAATCAATTTTCAGAAGAGGTGCAACCTAGTTTTCAACACAGACTCACATTGAAAAACAGGGTATTTTCCATCAAGAAAGAATATTACTATAGAGATCAGAAAGTCTCTGTTTTGTAAGAATCATGAACCCTAGTAACGAATGGCTATCTTATTACAAACATGTGCCTGGCCACTTTATTAAGAATGGTCCCCATTTAAAAAGGACCAGTGATCCTGTTAATAAAGCTAATAAGAGTAAGAGAATGGATTTTAAAGATGGTCAGCGCTCCTTTAAAGGGAGGGGCCAGTGATCCTGTTAATAAAGCTAATAAGAATTAAGAGAATGGATTTTGAAGATGGTCAGCACTCCTTTAAAGGAGGTCCGGTGATAATGTGTCTTATGATTATAACAAAAATATCTCTCTCTCTCTCTCTCTCTCTCTCTCTCTCTCTCTCTCTCTCTCACAGAAACGGCCGGCAGCCAATACTACAAGCACTACCCAATGGCAGCCCGGGCCCCTCAGCCCAAGCCACTCGGACTGCACCCCAAGGACAAGCCCCTCCTCCAGGCCCAAGACCTACACGCCCCATTGGCTGCTGCGCTAAGCCCCTCCCCCCAGCCCAAGTCCAAGGTTTCCAAGGTGACACATCCCCTGACCTCAAACTCCGCCTTCAAAGCCTGGGACACCACCCACAACCACCCGCATCAGCAGCCCCGCCCCCAGCATCAACAGCAGAACAGGCGTCAGGTGTTCAACCACAAACGTCAGTTCAGTATTGAGAACCTGCCTGAGCTTTTTAACCAGCCCTTGGGGTACGGGCGCCCCCCAATGCAGCCTGCCAAGAGACAATTCTCAACTAACAGCAAGACTGAAGTGACGGTCTAAACTACCAGTTATAGCCCAGTTCAGTACAGTACAGTAAGTGCTGTGGTCTTCTCTGAATTAACAGGCTGCAAATGTGTGTCTGTGAACTTGTAATCTAATGTAACTGCTAGAGCCACACTCACTGACTCCCAGTCCCTCCTCACCTCCACTAGATCCACACTGCTTCCCTCCCTCCCAGTCCCTCCTCAGCATTACTACAGCCACACTGCTTCCCTCCCGTCCCTCTTCAGCTGTAACCACTAGAGCCACACTGCTTCCCTCCCAGTCCCTCTTCAGCTGTAACCACTAGAGCCACACTGCTTCCCTCACAGTCCCTCTTCAGCTGTAACCACTAGAGCCACTCTGTAAAATCAGTCTTTAGCTGGCTATGATCTTGTCTGGAGAATCCTAAGTGCCAGGCACTGACACTGTGACTTTTCAATTAGCCCCACCCACTCTACATTTATACAGACAGACAGAGAGAGAGAGAGATAGTGGGCGGGGCTGAATTGAAAGATCACATGATCTGAATGGAATGAACTCAATATTGGAGGAGCAAGAGAACCCAGAACTGCTCAGAATGATTGAACCATCAAATGCTCTATAAAGTTCTGAACTATTTCCTGTTGAGATGACTGAAAGGATTGGTTTATTAACAGTCCATTAAATAGAAGTGAATACATATTTACAACTTAGCAAAATTAAATTGAGGCGTGAAAATGATGCAAGTCAAGTCGTCCCCTTCATTTGATTTGAAATGCGTTCTGCTTTTTTCTGTGTGGTTGAGTCTTGGATCAATGTAGATGTTTGAGTGTTTCAAGTTCCATTTAGAAATGAGGCTAGGACGGTGGGCTAATTCACCAGCCTCTCATTCCTGCCTTTCACCTTCCTCTGGAGGACTGGGTTCCAATCTGGGGGGCTAGGTGGCACAGACAGACAGACAGACAGACAGTGGATACCACAGCATTAAACATCCCAAAATAAGCAAACACCAGTCTCTGCTTGTATTACGAGACAATCGGGATCTGAGAGCCAGCGAATACAGAAGGGGTGACATCCTGGCCTCGGTTCTCTGGCTTGGTTTTTGGTGGATGCCAGGCAGTGCTGTGTGGCCTCTCCTGTGTAATATATTTGCTATGGCAGGGGGTGGCAGCACCATTAGGTTGTCGAGGGCGCTGTGCGCATATTGGCCAGCCGGACCCGGGCACAGCTTAGTGCCGCCTTGCTGTGCTTCTCCGAGGACATTGAATGAAATTCACTAATCAGTGCGACTCGTCAAGCTGTCTGTGGAGCGAATCTAAATGAACAGCCTGCTGTCACTGAACTAACGTCTGTGAGCTTGTAATGGAATACTGTAACCACCAGACCACACTGCTTACCTCCCTCCCTCCCTCCCAGTCCCTCCTCAGCTCCACTAGAGCCACACTGCTTCCCTCCCTCCCAGTCCCTCCTCAGCTCCACCAGAGCCACAATGCTTCCCTCCCTCCCAGTCCCTCCTCAGCTCCGCTAGAGCCACACTGTTTCCCTCCCTCCCAGTCCCTCCTCAGCTCTAACCACTAGAGCCACACTGCTTCCCTCCTCCTTCCCAGTCCCTCCTCAGCTCCACTAGAGCCACACTGCTTCCCTCCCAGTCCCTCCTCAGCTCCACCAGAGCCACACTGCTTCCCTCCCTCCTCAGCTTCACTAGAGCCACACTGCTTCCCTCCCTCCCAGTCCCTCCTCAGCTCTAACCACTAGAGCCACACTGCTTCCCTCCTCCTTCCCAGTCCCTCCTCAGCTCCACTAGAGCCACACTGCTTCCCTCCCAGTCCCTCCTCAGCTCCACCAGAGCCACACTGCTTCCCTCCCTCCCAGTCCCTCCTCAGCTCCACTAGAGCCACATTGCTTCACTCTGTCCCTCTGCAATGGCAATTTCAGCCGTTCATTTCGCTCTTGTGTTTTGCTTAGTGTAGAAAGGCACTGCGGGCTACATGCGTTGCTTCATCGGTCTTTGTAGATAAAGCTTGGCACTTTTGGTTCAAGCGATTGTCGTGGCAACCACTGTAAATATCCCCCCCCCCCAACACCACGAGTCGAGAACAATCAGCGACTGACAATCCTGCCATTGTGAGGTACTGTATGTTTTGTGATGTGAATTACACTCAGCTCCACTATCTGTCTGTGCCACCTAGCCCCCCAGATTGGAACCCAGGCTTCCAGAGGGAGATGAAAGGCAGGAATGGGAGGCTAGTGAGCCTATATATATATATATATATATATATATATATATATATATATATATATATATATAAAGGGGTCTTGGCAAAGTTTTATTTTGTATCCATTCTATCATAAAAATGATATAATGATTTTATGAGAAACTGGAACCTGCAAGACCAAGCACTTCATGTCGATTTGCAATGGCGACGAATCATTTCATTCTCCTATTTCTGATCATTTTTTTTCCCCAAAAAGGGCTTCTAATCATTCATTCTGTTTGTCAATCTTGGGAGTTAGTTTGCGCTGTGTTGGGGTTAAATGTTTCTAAGCTGCAAGTATGAATATTGGGGTTTACGCATGATTATTAATTATATTTCCTTTTTGAAGGGATCAAGAAGGTTCTAGGTTAAACTGTTGACTTTTCAAGAGTTCTTGAAAAGTTCCACATTGAGTTGTGAAATGATCTTGAGGCTTGAACGCTTGAGTTCTCAAGTGTTCTTGAAGGTTCTAGATTGGGGCGATTGAGTTCTCAATGGTTCCAGTTTGAACCATTGTATTCCTAAGGTGTTTTGTCAAGGTTCTAGATCAGACTATTGAGTTCCCAATGGTTCCTGAAGGTTCTAAGTGAGTTCTAGTGGATTTTGACTATTCAACGGTCGTTGCCATTTCTATATTATTTATTTCCATTATTATTATTTATTTCTTAGCAGACACCCTTATCCAGGGCGACTTACAATCGTAAGCAAATACATTTCAATTACAATTACAAATAGATTATATTGCAGTACAAAAACTATAAAATGTAAAGAAAAGACGTGCTGTGCCTACATTCATTTTTCCTTTCTGTAAATCAAAAAAAAGTCTTGCCAATGTAAATAACCACTCTGAGATAGCTTGGTTCTGGTGTATAACCAGGGTTTTTGATATTTGTCGATTTTATTGTGAACCTTTATAAATAAAATATGATACAACTGTGTTTTAATGACCTGTCAGTACAGTCTCCTTACTACTATAGCAATACGATCTTGAAGACGCTTATATGTGAATTCTGGTGTACAATATATATATATTGAAAAATGTGTTCAGTTTTGTTTAGCAGATAATGGGGTTTTACAGCTCTGGTCAAAAGTTTTGCATCACCCTCTATATAGAATGAACTCATTTTGCTTCATAAAGTGGAATGAAACCTGCTGAATAATGTTACGTTGACAAATTGAATTACACACCGCTTTGTAGTTTTCAATATACTAAACGAAAAATTTGACATTTCGAAATCTAACATGAAATACTGCTGTACTACTATTATGGCTTCCGGTAAGCGATATCACTTTGTAGTTTCGTTGATTACATCATGATGTTAAATAAAATAAATAAATGATATCGTTTTTTTGTAATTATGTCTCAGTCCTAAAATTCTAGGTGAGGCAAAACGTTTGGCCAGAGCTGTATAATTGACTGAAACCTCACAATGGAAGTAGAATTCACAAAAGACATAACATAACAAAAGACAAGCAGACAAAGGCACTAGCCAAAACGTTTGTCTGACTGACTTACATTTCCTCGATAAGCTTTGCCTTGGATTTCTGACTCTGTATTTTATTTGAAAACAGAACTACAACAATAAAATAACCATACAGGTAAAATTGTCATGATTTACTGTAATTATATATGTATATATAAATAAACGGTATTGCTTTGAAACATGTTTTACAGTATATAAATAATAATAATAATAAAAATAATAATCATTTTAAAGAAAGATGTTTGTTATGGTGTTCATACATGTATTTATATACAATAACCTGCTTGCACAGAGTGTGTATAAATATATATATATATATATATATATATATACACACACACACACACACACACACAAGCCTGGCCACTTTAATAGGACCCCCCACCCCCCGATATGGGGTCACCGTTTGCTCTGATCACAGCCTTGATGTGGTCTCGACTCCACAAGGTGCTGGAAGGCGTCTCTGTCGTTCATATTCAGCACAGAGAGGCAGGCAGAGGATGGTGATGATGAATCGTTCAGACAGTGGGGTTCAGATCCCCGCGGTGTCTGTTGAAGAAGTCTCTATCATTCTGGCATGGTGGATGGGGTGCATTATTGAGCCGTCAGGGCTCAGCATGGCTGACTTGATGCTTAAAGAAACTGTTAGCCTTCCAGAGTAATGGAGGGACCAAGGGTGTGCCAGGGGAACACGCCCCACACCAGGGCGATGCCAACCCCAATCGGGGAGACAGACACGTCCTAATAAAGTCACCGGGCAGTGTATCTATGTAGTCAAACTCAACTATCACACTAACACGCCTGCAATAAAGATTCAGTCTTCGTTACAGCAATGCTGTCAATTCTGTTGATTGAATAGTGATCGATGACGTCTTTGTAACTGACAGATCTTCTGTCTCCTGTGCTTTTTATGTCTTTTTTTATGTCAATTCGTCAAATTTAAAAATGGATTTGAAAGCACCTGTTTTTCAAGCCTGCTGTTTGTAACTTGATACAAAATAAATATTTGAACAAACCTGTTTTGTCTGTCTATCAATCAATCAATCTTTATTTTATAGAGCGCCTTTCACAGTGGACCTCCATCACAAAGCGCTTTACAAGATGCAGTACAAAAACAAGACATAACACATTAAATACAGTGAAAAACAAGGCCTAACACATTAAATACACGGCTAGGATGTTGAAATTCTGGAACATTGTGACTGCGTATGTCATCTAGAATCAAGATACGATGAAAGATCAGGAGTAACAGAGACACAACAGTATGTGTATGCCATATATTATTATAATTATTTATTTCTTAGCAGACGCCCTTATCCAGGGCGACTTACAATTGTTACAAGATATCACATCATTTCACATTATACAGATATCACATTATTTTTTACATACAATTACCCATTTATACAGGAGTTTTTTAGGTTTTTACTGGAGCAATCTATGTAAAGTACCTTGCTCAAGGGTACAGCAGCAGTGTCCCCCCACCTGGGATTGAACCCACGACCCTCCGGTCAAGAGTCCAGAGCCCTAACCACCACTACACACTGCTGCATGATTCTATATAGAATCATGAGAATAAGACACAGTGACAAATCAGAAGTAGCAAAGACACAACAGCTAATAGCAGATCTCAGGCTTAAAGAGCATGGAAAGCAAAAGAGAACAGGTGAGTCTTGAGAGTTGATATAAAGCGAGCGACGGTGGGAGCATCACGCACCAAAGCTGGGAGAGAGTTCCAAAGAGTCGGAGCCATGAAGCTAAACGAGCGTTCTTCCAGCGTGGTGCACTTTTGCTTGGGGATAACAAGCAGGCCAGAGTGGCAGGCAGGGACAGAGCGGGTCAGCAGGTTGAGGAGGTACTCAGGACCTTTGTGATGAAGGGCATTGTAGGTGAGCAGGAGAACTTTGAAAGTAATCCTGAACTTTACAGCTAACCAGTGCAGCTGGGCAAGACGGGGGGGAATGTGTTCACATTTTTTACATCTGGTAAGGATCCTGGTGGCGGCATTCTGAACCAGCTGCAGTCAGTTCATGGTGCGTGCCCGAAGACCACCATAGAGAGAGTTGCAGTAGTTGAATCAAGAGGAGACAGATGCATGACATCCGCATCCGGAAGGAGGGAAAGATAGGGATGGACTTTGGAGATGAAGATCTCTATCTATCTATATTAGTTATAATAAAGGGGCCAGCCTTATAAAAGATAACTAGGGGCCCAAGTTATAACTGCTATTGACAGTGCTATGGCAGGTTGAAACAGTCCTATGCTCTACACCCTATTGTATTGCCTGTGCTATGGCTGTGTGTCTGATCTGATTCCCCTGCTCTGCTTCAGGGATTCATTTGATGCAGTATTGGGAGCTGTGCAGGCTGGAGAGTCGGCAGGGAGTCGACTCAGACAGATCCATTAATCCCCAGCGCAGTAACAGCACACATCACAGAGGAGCCAGCTCCCTCAGACTTATCCATTAATACCCAGCACAGTGCCAGCACACACCACAGAGGAGCCAGCTCCCTCAGACAGATCCATTAATCCCCAGCACAGTGCCAGCACACACCACAGAGGAGCGAGCTGCCATGACAGCAAGAGCACAGGGTTACTGTGAACACACACTGTGCTGGACATGGCTTTCAATACACCTGCCTGCTCCTAATTAACGAGAACGAGAATGAGAGGGAAATCTATTGATTTGATACAGTATATAGATTTCGTGTAAATGCAATGGCAAACATTTCCACTAGAAGTCTCTCAGCGTCTTCAGTGTAAATTCAATGGCTAACGTTTCCACTAGAAGTCTCTCAGTGTCTTCAGTGTAAATTCAATGGCAAACGTTTCCACTAGAAGTCTCTCAGCGTCTTCAGTGTAAATTCAATGGCTAACGTTTCCACAGTGTCTTCAAAATGTATGAAGCATCATGTCCAATAAATTAATGTCCATTTCATGCAAACATTATACAAAGGTAAAAAAAATAATAATTTCAAGCTACTCTAATAGTTATAAGCGATTGTGAGAACTAAAGCAAATATCTCTCACTCCCTTTAGCTGCAGTTTAGGCATGATTGTGAGAGAACAGTGACCTCAAGTGGCAACAGTGTGCACTATATGCTCTAGGGCCTGATTCACTATTATTATTATTATTATTATTATTTATTTCTTAGCAGACGCCCTTATCCAGGGCGACTTACAATCGCAAGCAAATACAAATACATTCAAGTGTTACAATATAAGTCATACAATAAAAACAAGAAATACAATAATTCTCAAGTGTGACAAACCACAATTCAATAATACAGCAGATAATAGTGAAAGTTACATCAGGATATGATTAAATAGTGATAGTTACATCAGGATATGATTAAGTACAAAATACTACAGATTAAACACTTGGCAGATTACAATATTCTGAAGTACAGGATTAAATGCAGTAAAATAGGGGGCTGATAAGAGCAAAGTAAAGCATATTTACATGAAGGGTGATAGTGTCCCAGGATACAACAGAGGAGTTCTACAGGTGCTGTTTGAAGAGGTGAGTCTTAAGGAGGCGCCGGAATGTGGTCAGGGACTGGGCAGTCCTGACATCTGTAGGAAGGTCGTTCCACCACTGCGGAGCAAGGGTGGAGAAGGAGCGGGCTCGGGAGGCAGGGGAGCGTAGCGGAGGTGGAGCCAGTCTTCTAGTGCAGGCGGAGCGGAGAGGTCGAGTGGGGGTGTAGGGAGAGATGAGGGTCTGGAGGTAGCTGGGTGCAGTCTGGTCAAGGCATCTGTAGGCTAGTACAAGAGTCTTGAACTGGATGCGAGCGGTGATCGGGAGCCAGTGGAGCGAGCGGAGTAGTGGAGTAGCGTGGGCGAAGCGAGGTAGAGAGAACACCAGGCGAGCGGCAGAGTTCTGGATGAGCTGGAGCGGACGGGTGGCGGACGCAGGGAGGCCAGCCAGGAGGGAGTTGCAGTAGTCTAGGCGGGAGAGTACCAGGGCCTGGACCAGGAGCTGGGTAGCATAGTTGGTGAGGAAGGGTCGGATTCTTCGGATGTTGCTCAGGAAGAATCTGCAAGTGCGTGCCAGAGTGGAGATGTGCTGGGAATAAGAGAGGCAGGGGTCCAGGGTGACTCCAAGGTTCTTAGCTGAGGAAGAGGGAGAGAGTGTGGTAGATTCCAGAGGAACAGAGATAGAGAGATCAGAGGAGGGGGAGGAGGAGGGAAAGAAAAGGAGGTCAGATTTAGAGAGGTTGAGTTTGAGGTGATGCGAGTGCATCCAGGAGGAAATAGCAGACAGACAGGTAGAGATACGGGAGGAGATGGTGGAGTCAGAGGTGGGGAAGGAGAGGAAAATCTGAGCATCATCAGCATAGAAATGGTATGAGAAACCGTAGGATGCGATGAGGGGGCCCAGGGAGCGGGTGTAGAGAGAGAACAGGAGGGGACCCAAGACTGACCCTTGGGGGACTCCAGTTAAGAGAGGGTGAGGTGTGGAGGTTGCTCCACGCCAGGTTACCTGGTAAGTGCGGTTGGAGAGGTAGGAGGAGAACCAGGCCAGAGCAGTGCCAGAGATCCCCAGGTCAGCAAGAGATGATAGTAGAATAGAGTGATCAACAGTGTCAAAGGCAGCAGAGAGGTCGAGGAGAATTAGGACAGAGGAGAGAGAGGCAGCTCGGGCACACTTAAGGGAGTTGGTGACAGACAGGAGGGCGGTTTCAGTGGAGTGAGCAGAGCTACTAGAACAAACACATTCAGATTCAAATAAAGGATCAATAATATAAACATTAATATTAGTATACAAGCATGGTTATTATTATTGAAATAATAATAATAATAATAATAATAATAATAATAACAACTAGTTTCCAGCAACTTTACAGCTTCCAGTACCAGTAACAATACCAAACACTTTAGCAAATAGTCCAGAATGCCATTATGTGCACTCTATAAGGAGTTATAAGCCAGTTTTACATTTGACCTTTAGGAGAGGTCAAAGGTCATGGGCAATAACATATTTCTTTACAGAGCATACATGGGTTACTATATGTGCTCCATAATAACCATGACCCTATCTGCACTCTATAAGGAGTTATTTCCCAGTTTTGTATGTTGATGATGTCATCCAACGTGGCCATCTTTTTTTTTATTGTAGCAACTTCCCTTGAACAGCCTTTAAAGATAACCACATTAGGATCATGTGTGCCAATTTTTGGTTGAATCGGACTTGCGGTTTGGGAGATCTTTGTAGTTTGTGATTATGACATCTGTACCATGTGATTATGACATCATGCAGCATGGCTGCCATACCACACAGCCTATCAGCTTCTTACGAACACCAGTTAATCTTGGACCATCCTGCAACATGTTTACCAACTTTCAGCACTCTGCAATAAGTGGTTTTTGAATGACCAATTTTTTACATTTCGGCAAAATGTTTGTTTTTTTTTCAATCCAATATGGCAGCCAAACCATGTGACCTACGACATACATTCAACTAACATTTACCAACTTCCCATAAGCATTTACCATCCAACCGAATTTCGTCACTTTGAGCAACTTTTGGCAAGAAGAAGAATCACAGCAATAACAATAGGCTTCCCAGCTCTATGGGCCTGGAAGACTAATAATAAAGATTGGTAATAAAATCAATTATAATTAGGGCTTCTGTTTTTCGGGTTTTATTAATTGTATTTTTCGGTGCTTATTTTTAGCTGTTTTCGAGTTTTATGTAAATCTTTTTTTTTTCAGGGCTTTCGTTTTTTATATACTGTATGAAATTAGTGTTTTCGGTTACTTTCCAAAATGCTTGAGCGTTTTTTCTTTTTCTGTCAAAATATGTATAGCAGTAACTTGACAGTACTGCACGCTTAAGTTGTCCCTTCTTTCCTT